>NW_024470925.1:0-45035 GCF_017639515.1 Carcharodon carcharias
CCTGACACACTCTCCAGGGACCTGCCGCAAATCCGGACACACTCTCCAGGGACCTGCCGCAAATCCGGACACACTCTCCAGGGACCTGCCGCAAATCCGGACACACTCTCCAGGGACCTGCCGCAAATCCGGACACACTCTCCAGGGACCTGCCGCAAATCCGGACACACTCTCCAGGGACCTGCCGCAAATCCGGACACACTCTCCAGGGACCTGCCGCAAATCCGGACACACTCTCCAGGGACCTGCCGCAAATCCGGACACACTCTCCAGGGACCTGCCGCAAATCCGGACACACTCTCCAGGGACCTGCCGCAAATCCGGACACACTCTCCAGGGACCTGCCGCAAATCCGGACACACTCTCCAGGGACCTGCCGCAAATCCGGACACACTCTCCAGGGAGCTGCAGCAAATCCGGACACACTCTCCAGGGACCTGCCGCAAATCCGGACACACTCTCCAGGGACCTGCCGCAAATCCGGACACACTCTCCAGGGACCTGCCGCAAATCCGGACACACTCTCCAGGGACCTGCCGCAAATCCGGACACACTCTCCAGGGAGCTGCCGCAAATCCGGACACACTCTCCAGGGAGCTGCCGCAAATCCGGACACACTCTCCAGGGAGCTGCCGCAAATCCGGACACACTCTCCAGGGAGCTGCCGCAAATCCTGACACACTCTCCAGGGCCTGCAGCAAATCCTGACACGCTCTCCAGGGACCTGCAGCAAATCCTGACACGCTCTGCAGGGACCTGCAGCACGTCCTGATCTACCCTCCAGGGACCTGCAGCAAATCCTGACACACTCTCCAAGGACCTGCAGCAAATCCTGAGACAATCTCCAGGGACCAGCAGCAAATCCTGACACACTCTCCAGGACCTGCAGCAAATCCTGACACACTCTCCAGGGACGTGAAACAAATCCTGACGCACTCTCCAGGGACGTGAAACAAATCCTGACGCACTCTCCAGGGACCTGCAGCAAATCCTGACGCACTCTCCAGGGACCTGCAGCAAATCCTGACGCACTCTCCAGGGACCTGCAGCAAATCCTGACGCACTCTCCAGGGACCTGCCGCAAATCCTGACGCACTCTCCAGGGACCTGCAGCAAATCCTGACGCACTCTCCAGGGACGTGAAACAAATCCTGACGCACTCTCCAGGGACCTGCAGCAAATCCTGACGCACTCTCCAGGGACCTGCAGCAAATCCTGACGCACTCTCCAGGGACCTGCAGCAAATCCTGACGCACTCTCCAGGGACCTGCAGCAAATCCTGACGCACTCTCCAGGGACCTGCAGCAAATCCTGACGCACTCTCCAGGGACCTGCAGCAAATCCTGACGCACTCTCCAGGGACCTGCAGCAAATCCTGACGCACTCTCCAGGGACCTGCAGCAAATCCTGACACAGTCACCAGGGACCTGCAGCAAATCCTGACACAGTCACCAGGGACCTGCAGCAAATCCTGACACAGTCACCAGGGACCTGCAGCAAATCCTGACACAGTCACCAGGGACCTGCAGCAAATCCTGACACAGTCACCAGGGAACTGCAGCAAATCCTGACACAGTCACCAGGGACCTGCAGCAAATCCTGACACAGTCACCAGGGACCTGCAGCAAATCCTGACACAGTCACCAGGGACCTGCAGCAAATCCTGACACAGTCACCAGGGACCTGCAGCAAATCCTGACACAGTCACCAGGGACCTGCAGCAAATCCTGACACAGTCACCAGGGACTCGCAGCAAATCCTGACACAGTCACCAGGGACTCGCAGCAAATCCTGACACAGTCACCAGGGACTCGCAGCAAATCCTGACACAGTCACCAGGGACTCGCAGCAAATCCTGACACAGTCACCAGGGACTCGCAGCAAATCCTGACACAGTCACCAGGGACTCGCAGCAAAGCCTGACACAGTCACCAGGGACTCGCAGCAAAGCCTGACACAGTCACCAGGGACTCGCAGCAAATCCTGACACAGTCACCAGGGACTCGCAGCAAATCCTGACACACTCTCCAGGGACTCGCAGCAAATCCTGACACACTCTCCAGGGACTCGCAGCAAATCCTGACACACTCTCCAGGGACTCGCAGCAAATCCTGACACACTCTCCAGGGACTCGCAGCAAATCCTGACACACTCTCCAGGGACTCGCAGCAAATCCTGACACACTCTCCAGGGACTCGCAGCAAATCCTGACACACTCTCCAGGGACTCGCAGCAAATCCTGACACACTCTCCAGGGACTCGCAGCAAATCCTGACACACTCTCCAGGGACTCGCAGCAAATCCTGACACACTCTCCAGGGACTCGCAGCAAATCCTGACACACTCTCCAGGGACGTGAAACAAATCCTGACGCACTCTCCATGGCCCCCAGCAAATCCTGACACACTCTCCAGGACTCGCAGCAAATCCTGACACACTCTGCAGGACTCGCAGCAAATCCTGACACACTCTGCAGGACTCGCAGCAAATCCTGACACACTCTGCAGGACTCGCAGCAAATCCTGACACACTCTCCAGGACTCGCAGCAAATCCTGACACACTCTCCAGGACTCGCAGCAAATCCTGACACACTCTCCAGGACTCGCAGCAAATCCTGACACACTCTCCAGGACTCGCAGCAAATCCTGACACACTCTCCAGGACTCGCAGCAAATCCTGACACACTCTCCAGGACTCGCAGCAAAACCTGACACACTCTCCAGGACTCGCAGCAAATCCTGACACACTCTCCAGGACTCGCAGCAAATCCTGACACACTCTCCAGGACTCGCAGCAAATCCTGACACACTCTCCAGGACTCGCAGCAAATCCTGACACACTCTCCAGGACTCGCAGCAAATCCTGACACACTCTCCAGGACTCGCAGCAAATCCTGACACACTCTCCAGGACTCGCAGCAAATCCTGACACACTCTCCAGGACTCGCAGCAAATCCTGACACACTCTCCAGGACTCGCAGCAAATCCTGACACACTCTCCAGGACTCGCAGCAAATCCTGACACACTCTCCAGGACTCGCAGCAAATCCTGACACACTCTCCAGGACTCGCAGCAAATCCTGACACACTCTCCAGGACTCGCAGCAAATCCTGACACACTCTCCAGGACTCGCAGCAAATCCTGACACACTCTCCAGGACTCGCAGCAAATCCTGACACACTCTCCAGGACTCGCAGCAAATCCTGACACACTCTCCAGGACTCGCAGCAAATCCTGACACACTCTCCAGGACTCGCAGCAAATCCTGACACACTCTCCAGGACTCGCAGCAAATCCTGACACACTCTCCAGGACCTGCAGCAACTCCTGACACACACTTCAGGACCTGCAGCAAATCCTGACACACTCTCCAGGGAGCTGCAGCAAATCCTGACACACTCTCCAGGGAGCTGCAGCAAATCCTGACACACTCTCCAGGGAGCTGCAGCAAGTCCTGACACACTCTCCAGGGAGCTGCAGCAAGTCCTGACACACTCTCCAGGGAGCTGCAGCAAGTCCTGACACACTCTCCAGGGAGCTGCAGCAAATCCTGACACACTCTCCAGGGAGCTGCAGCAAATCCTGACACACTCTCCAGGGACACAAAGCATATCCAGACACACTCTCCAGGGACACAAATCATATCCTGACACACTCTCCAGGGAAACAAAGCATATCCTGACACACTCTCCAGGACCTGCAGCAACTCCTGACACACTCTCCAGGACCTGCAGCAAATCCTGACACACACTCCAGGGACCTGCAGCAAATCCTGACACACTCTCCAGGGAGCTGCAGCAAATCCTGACACACTCTCCAGGGAGCTGCAGCAAATCCTGACACACTCTCCAGGGAGCTGCAGCAAATCCTGACACACTCTCCAGGGAGCTGCAGCAAATCCTGACACACTCTCCAGGGAGCTGCAGCAAATCCTGACACACTCTCCAGGGAGCTGCAGCAAATCCTGACACACTCTCCAGGGAGCTGCAGCAAATCCTGACACACTCTCCAGGGACCTGCAGCAAATCCTGACACACTCTCCAGGGAGCTGCAGCAAATCCTGACACACTCTCCAGGGAGCTGCAGCAAATCCTGACACACTCTCCAGGGAGCTGCAGCAAATCCTGACGCACTCTCCAGGGACCTGCAGCAAATCCTGACGCACTCTCCAGGGACCTGCAGCAAATCCTGACGCACTCTCCAGGGACCTGCAGCAAATCCTGACGCACTCTCCAGGGACCTGCAGCAAATCCTGACGCACTCTCCAGGGACCTGCAGCAAATCCTGACGCACTCTCCAGGGACCTGCAGCAAATCCTGACGCACTCTCCAGGGACCTGCAGCAAATCCTGACGCACTCTCCAGGGACCTGCAGCAAATCCTGACACAGTCACCAGGGACCTGCAGCAAATCCTGACACAGTCACCAGGGACCTGCAGCAAATCCTGACACAGTCACCAGGGACCTGCAGCAAATCCTGACACAGTCACCAGGGACCTGCAGCAAATCCTGACACACTCTCCAGGGACCCGCAGCAAATCCTGACACACTCTCCAGGGACCTGCAGCAAATCCTGACACACTCTCCAGGGACCTGCAGCAAATCCTGACACACTCTCCAGGGACCTGCAGCAAATCCTGACACACTCTCCAGGGACCTGCAGCAAATCCTGACACACTCTCCAGGGACCTGCAGCAAATCCTGACACACTCTCCAGGGACCTGCAGCAAATCCTGACACACTCTCCAGGGACTCGCAGCAAATCCTGACACACTCTCCAGGGACTCTGCAGCAAATCCTGACACACTCTCCAGGGACCGCAGCAAATCCTGACACACTCTCCAGGGACTCGCAGCAAATCCTGACACACTCTCCAGGGACTCTGCAGCAAATCCCGACACACTCTCCAGGGACTCGCAGCAAATCCTGACACACTCTCCAGGGAGCTGCAGCAAATCCTGACACACTCTCCAGGGACCTGCAGCAAATCCTGACACACTCACCAGGGACTCGCAGCAAATCCTGACACACTCTCCAGGGACTCGCAGCAAATCCTGACACACTCTCCAGGGACTCGCAGCAAATCCTGACACACTCTCCAGGGACTCGCAGCAAATCCTGACACACTCTCCAGGGACTCGCAGCAAATCCTGACACACTCTCCAGGGACTCGCAGCAAATCCTGACACACTCTCCAGGGACTCGCAGCAAATCCTGACACACTCTCCAGGGACTCGCAGCAAATCCTGACACACTCTCCAGGGACTCGCAGCAAATCCTGACACACTCTCCAGGGACTCGCAGCAAATCCTGACACACTCTCCAGGGACTCGCAGCAAATCCTGACACACTCTCCAGGGACTCGCAGCAAATCCTGACACACTCTCCAGGGACTCGCAGCAAATCCTGACACACTCTCCAGGACTCGCAGCAAATCCTGACACACTCTGCAGGACTCGCAGCAAATCCTGACACACTCTCCAGGACTCGCAGCAAATCCTGACACACTCTCCAGGACTCGCAGCAAATCCTGACACACTCTCCAGGACTCGCAGCAAATCCTGACACACTCTCCAGGACTCGCAGCAAATCCTGACACACTCTCCAGGACTCGCAGCAAATCCTGACACACTCTCCAGGACTCGCAGCAAATCCTGACACACTCTCCAGGACTCGCAGCAAATCCTGACACACTCTCCAGGACTCGCAGCAAAACCTGACACACTCTCCAGGACTCGCAGCAAATCCTGACACACACTCCAGGACTCGCAGCAAATCCTGACACACTCTCCAGGACTCGCAGCAAATCCTGACACACTCTCCAGGACTCGCAGCAAATCCTGACACACTCTCCAGGACTCGCAGCAAATCCTGACACACTCTCCAGGACTCGCAGCAAATCCTGACACACTCTCCAGGACTCGCAGCAAATCCTGACACACTCTCCAGGACTCGCAGCAAATCCTGACACACTCTCCAGGACTCGCAGCAAATCCTGACACACTCTCCAGGACTCGCAGCAAATCCTGACACACTCTCCAGGACTCGCAGCAAATCCTGACACACTCTCCAGGACTCGCAGCAAATCCTGACACACTCTCCAGGACTCCCAGCAAATCCTGACACACTCTCCAGGACTCCCAGCAAATCCTGACACACTCTCCAGGACTCGCAGCAAATCCTGACACACTCTCCAGGACTCGCAGCAAATCCTGACACACTCTCCAGGACTCGCAGCAAATCCTGACACACTCTCCAGGACTCGCAGCAAATCCTGACACACTCTCCAGGACTCGCAGCAAATCCTGACACACTCTCCAGGGAGCTGCAGCAAATCCTGACACACTCTCCAGGGAGCTGCAGCAAATCCTGACACACTCTCCAGGGAGCTGCAGCAAGTCCTGACACACTCTCCAGGGAGCTGCAGCAAGTCCTGACACACTCGCCAGGGAGCTGCAGCAAATCCTGACACACTCTCCAGGGAGCTGCAGCAAATCCTGACACACTCTCCAGGGACACAAAGCATATCCAGACACACTCTCCAGGGACACAAAGCATATCCTGACACACTCTCCAGGGAAACAAAGCATATCCTGACACACTCTCCAGGACCTGCAGCAACTCCTGACACACACTCCAGGACCTGCAGCAAATCCTGACACACACTCCAGGGACCTGCAGCAAATCCTGACACACTCTCCAGGGAGCTGCAGCAAATCCTGACACACTCTCCAGGGAGCTGCAGCAAATCCTGACACACTCTCCAGGGAGCTGCAGCAAATCCTGACACACTCTCCAGGGAGCTGCAGCAAATCCTGACACACTCTCCAGGGAGCTGCAGCAAATCCTGACACACTCTCCAGGGAGCTGCAGCAAATCCTGACACACTCTCCAGGGAGCTGCAGCAAATCCTGACACACTCTCCAGGGAGCTGCAGCAAATCCTGACACACTCTCCAGGGAGCTGCAGCAAATCCTGACACACTCTCCACGGAGCTGCAGCAAATCCTGACACACTCTCCAGGGAGCTGCAGCAAATCCTGACACACTCTCCAGGGAGCTGCAGCAAATCCTGACACACTCTCCAGGGAGCTGCAGCAAATCCTGACACACTCTCCACGGAGCTGCAGCAAATCCTGACACACTCTCCACGGAGCTGCAGCAAATCCTGACACACTCTCCACGGAGATGCAGCAAATCCTGACACACTCTCCACGGAGCTGCAGCAAATCCTGACACACTCTCCACGGAGCTGCAGCAAATCCTGACACACTCTCCAGGGAGCTGCAGCAAATCCTGACACACTCTCCAGGGAGCTGCAGCAAATCCTGACACACTCTCCAGGGAGCTGCAGCAAATCCTGACACATTCTCCAGGGAGCTGCAGCAAATCCTGACACACTCTCCAGGGAGCTGCAGCAAATCCTGACACACTCTCCAGGGAGCTGCAGCAAATCCTGACACACTCTCCAGGGAGCTGCAGCAAATCCTGACACACTCTCCAGGGAGCTGCAGCAAATCCTGACACACTCTCCAGGGAGCTGCAGCAAATCCTGACACACTCTCCACGGAGCTGCAGCAAATCCTGACACACTCTCCACGGAGCTGCAGCAAATCCTGACACACTCTCCAGGGACCTACAGCAAATCCTGACACACTCTCCAGGGACCTACAGCAAATCCTGACACACTCTCCAGGGACCTACAGCAAATCCTGACACACTCTGCAGGGAGCTGCAGCAAGTCCTGATCTACCATCCAGGGACCTGCAGCAAATCCTGACACACTCTCCAGGGACCTGCAACAAATCCTGACACACTCTCCAGGGACCTGCAGCAAATCCTGACACACTCTCCAGGGACCTGCCGCAAATCCGGACACACTCTCCAGGGACCTGCCGCAAATCCGGACACACTCTCCAGGGACCTGCCGCAAATCCTGACACACTCTCCAGGGACATGCCGCAAATCCGGACACACTCTCCAGGGACATGCCGCAAATCCGGACACACTCTCCAGGGACCTGCCGCAAATCCGGACACACTCTCCAGGGACCTGCAGCACGTCCTGATCTACCCTCCAGGGACCTGCAGCAAATCCTGACACACTCTCCAAGGACCTGCAGCAAATCCTGAGACACTCTCCAAGGACCTGCAGCAAATCCTGAGACAATCTCCAGGGACCAGCAGCAAATCCTGACGCACTCTCCATGGACGTGAAACAAATCCTGACGCACTCTCCAGGGACTCGCAGCAAATCCTGACACACTCTCTAGGACTCGCAGCAAATCCTGACACACTCTCCAGGACTCCCAGCAAATCCTGACACACTCTCCAGGACTCGCAGCAAATCCTGACACACTCTCCAGGACTCGCAGCAAATCCTGACACACTCTCCAGGACTCGCAGCAAATCCTGACACACTCTCCAGGACTCGCAGCAAATCCTGACACACTCTCCAGGACTCGCAGCAAATCCTGACACACTCTCCAGGACTCCCAGCAAATCCTGACACACTCTCCAGGACTCCCAGCAAATCCTGACACACTCTCCAGGACTCCCAGCAAATCCTGACACACTCTCCAGGACTCCCAGCAAATCCTGACACACTCTCCAGGACTCCCAGCAAATCCTGACACACTCTCCAGGACTCCCAGCAAATCCTGACACACTCTCCAGGGACCTGCAGCAAATCTTGACACACTCTCCAGGGACCTGCCGCAAATCCGGACACACTCTCCAGGGACCTGCCGCAAATCCGGACACACTCTCCAGGGACCTGCCGCAAATCGTGACACACTCTCCAGGGACATGCCGCAAATCCGGACACACTCTCCAGGGAAAAGCCGCAAATCCGGACACACTCTCCAGGGACCTGCCGCAAATCCGGACACACTCTCCAGGGACATGCCGCAAATCCGGACACACTCTCCAGGGACATGCCGCAAATCCGGACACACTCTCCAGGGACCTGCCGCAAATCCGGACACACTCTCCAGGGACCTGCAGCACGTCCTGATCTACCCTCCAGGGACCTGCAGCAAATCCTGACACACTCTCCAAGGACCTGCAGCAAATCCTGAGACACTCTCCAAGGACCTGCAGCAAATCCTGAGACAATCTCCAGGGACCAGCAGCAAATCCTGACGCACTCTCCATGGACGTGAAACAAATACTGACGCACTCTCCAGGGACTCGCAGCAAATCCTGACACACTCTCCAGGACTCGCAGCAAATCCTGACACACTCTCCAGGACTCCCAGCAAATCCTGACACACTCTCCAGGACTCCCAGCAAATCCTGACACACTCTCCAGGACTCCCAGCAAATCCTGACACACTCTCCAGGGACCTGCAGCAAATCCTGACACACTCTCCAGGGACCTGCCGCAAATCCGGACACACTCTCCAGGGACCTGCCGCAAATCCGGACACACTCTCCAGGGACCTGCCGCAAATCCGGACACACTCTCCAGGGACCTGCAGCACGTCCTGATCTACCCTCCAGGGACCTGCAGCAAATCCTGACACACTCTCCAGGGACATGCCGCAAATCCGGACACACTCTCCAGGGACATGCCGCAAATCCGGACACACTCTCCAGGGACCTGCCGCAAATCCGGACACACTCTCCAGGGACATGCCGCAAATCCGGACACACTCTCCAGGGACATGCCGCAAATCCGGACACACTCTCCAGGGACCTGCCGCAAATCCGGACACACTCTCCAGGGACCTGCAGCACGTCCTGATCTACCCTCCAGGGACCTGCAGCAAATCCTGAGACACACGCACTCTCCAGGGACTCGCAGCAAATCCTGAGACACACGCACTCTCCAGGGACTCGCAGCAAATCCTGACACACTCTCCAGGACTCCCAGCAAATCCTGACACACTCTCCAGGACTCCCAGCAAATCCTGACACACTCTCCAGGGACCCGCCGCAAATCCGGACACACTCTCCAGGGACCCGCCGCAAATCCGGACACACTCTCCAGGGACCCGCCGCAAATCCGGACACACTCTCCAGGGACCCGCCGCAAATCCGGACACACTCTCCAGGGACCCGCCGCAAATCCTGACACACTCTCCAGGGACCCGCCGCAAATCCTGACACACTCTCCAGGGACCCGCCGCAAATCCTGACACACTCTCCAGGGACCCGCCGCAAATCCTGACACACTCTCCAGGGACCCGCCGCAAATCCTGACACACTCTCCAGGGACCCGCCGCAAATCCTGACACACTCTCCAGGGACCCGCCGCAAATCCTGACACACTCTCCAGGGACCCGCCGCAAATCCTGACACACTCTCCAGGGACCCGCCGCAAATCCTGACACACTCTCCAGGGACCCGCCGCAAATCCTGACACACTCTCCAGGGACCCGCGGCAAATCCTGACACACCCTCCAGGGACCCGCGGCAAATCCTGACACACCCTCCAGGGACCCGCGGCAAATCCTGACACACCCTCCAGGGACCCGCGGCAAATCCTGACACACCCTCCAGGGACCCGCGGCAAATCCTGACACACCCTCCAGGGGACCCGCGGCAAATCCTGACACACCCTCCAGGGACCCGCGGCAAATCCTGACACACCCTCCAGGGACCCGCGGCAAATCCTGACACACCCTCCAGGGACCCGCGGCAAATCCTGACACACCCTCCAGGGACCCGCGGCAAATCCTGACACACCCTCCAGGGACCCGCGGCAAATCCTGACACACCCTCCAGGGACCCGCGGCAAATCCTGACACACCCTCCAGGGCCCCGCGGCAAATCCTGACACACCCTCCAGGGCCCCGCGGCAAATCCTGACACACCCTCCAGGGCCCCCGCGGCAAATCCTGACACACCCTCCAGGGCCCCGCGGCAAATCCTGACACACCCTCCAGGGCCCCGCGGCAAATCCTGACACACCCTCCAGGGCCCCGCGGCAAATCCTGACACACCCTCCAGGGCCCCGCGGCAAATCCTGACACACCCTCCAGGGCCCCCGCGGCAAATCCTGACACACCCTCCAGGGCCCCGCGGCAAATCCTGACACACCCTCCAGGGCCCCGCGGCAAATCCTGACACACCCTCCAGGGCCCCGCGGCAAATCCTGACACACCCTCCAGGGCCCCGCGGCAAATCCTGACACAACCCTCCAGGGCCCCGCGGCAAATCCTGACACACCCTCCAGGGCCCCGCGGCAAATCCTGACACACCCTCCAGGGCCCCGCGGCAAATCCTGACACACCCTCCAGGGCCCCGCGGCAAATCCTGACACACCCTCCAGGGCCCCCGCGGCAAATCCTGACACACCCTCCAGGGCCCCCGCGGCAAATCCTGACACACCTCCAGGGCCCCGCGGCAAATCCTGACACACCCTCCAGGGCCCCGCGGCAAATCCTGACACACCCTCCAGGGCCCCGCGGCAAATCCTGACACACCCTCCAGGGCCCCGCGGCAAATCCTGACACACCCTCCAGGGCCCCGCGGCAAATCCTGACACACCCTCCAGGGCCCCCGCGGCAAATCCTGACACACCCTCCAGGGCCCCGCGGCAAATCCTGACACACCCTCCAGGGCCCCGCGGCAAATCCTGACACACCCTCCAGGGCCCCGCGGCAAATCCTGACACACCCTCCAGGGCCCCGCGGCAAATCCTGACACACCCTCCAGGGCCCCGCGGCAAATCCCTGACACACCCTCCAGGGCCCCGCGGCAAATCCTGACACACCCTCCAGGGCCCCGCGGCAAATCCTGACACACCCTCCAGGGCCCCGCGGCAAATCCTGACACACCCTCCAGGGCCCCGCGGCAAATCCTGACACACCCTCCAGGGCCCCGCGGCAAATCCTGACACACCCTCCAGGGCCCCGCGGCAAATCCTGACACACCCTCCAGGGCCCCGCGGCAAATCCTGACACACCCTCCAGGGCCCCGCGGCAAATCCTGACACACCCTCCAGGGCCCCGCGGCAAATCCTGACACACCCTCCAGGGCCCCGCGGCAAATCCTGACACACCCTCCAGGGCCCCGCGGCAAATCCTGACACACCCTCCAGGGCCCCGCGGCAAATCCTGACACACCCTCCAGGGCCCCGCGGCAAATCCTGACACACCCTCCAGGGCCCCGCGGCAAATCCTGACACACCCTCCAGGGCCCCGCGGCAAATCCTGACACACCCTCCAGGGCCCCGCGGCAAATCCTGACACACCCTCCAGGGCCCCGCGGCAAATCCTGACACACCCTCCAGGGCCCCGCGGCAAATCCTGACACACCCTCCAGGGCCCCGCGGCAAATCCTGACACACCCTCCAGGGCCCCCGCGGCAAATCCTGACACACCCTCCAGGGCCCCGCGGCAAATCCTGACACACCCTCCAGGGCCCCGCGGCAAATCCTGACACACCCTCCAGGGCCCCGCGGCAAATCCTGACACACCCTCCAGGGCCCCGCGGCAAATCCTGACACACCCTCCAGGGCCCCGCGGCAAATCCTGACACACCCTCCAGGGCCCCGCGGCAAATCCTGACACACCCTCCAGGGCCCCGCGGCAAATCCTGACACACCCTCCAGGGCCCCGCGGCAAATCCTGACACACCCTCCAGGGCCCCGCGGCAAATCCTGACACACCCTCCAGGGCCCCGCGGCAAATCCTGACACACCCTCCAGGGCCCCGCGGCAAATCCTGACACACCCTCCAGGGCCCCGCGGCAAATCCTGACACACCCTCCAGGGCCCCGCGGCAAATCCTGACACACCCTCCAGGGCCCCGCGGCAAATCCTGACACACCCTCCAGGGCCCCGCGGCAAATCCTGACACACCCTCCAGGGCCCCGCGGCAAATCCTGACACACCCTCCAGGGCCCCGCGGCAAATCCTGACACACCCTCCAGGGCCCCGCGGCAAATCCTGACACACCCTCCAGGGCCCCGCGGCAAATCCTGACACACCCTCCAGGGCCCCGCGGCAAATCCTGACACACCCTCCAGGGCCCCGCGGCAAATCCTGACACACCCTCCAGGGCCCCCGCGGCAAATCCTGACACACCCTCCAGGGCCCCCGCGGCAAATCCTGACACACCCTCCAGGGCCCCGCGGCAAATCCTGACACACCCTCCAGGGCCCCGCGGCAAATCCTGACACACCCTCCAGGGCCCCGCGGCAAATCCTGACACACCCTCCAGGGCCCCGCGGCAAATCCTGACACACCCTCCAGGGCCCCGCGGCAAATCCTGACACACCCTCCAGGGCCCCGCGGCAAATCCTGACACACCCTCCAGGGCCCCGCGGCAAATCCTGACACACCCTCCAGGGCCCCGCGGCAAATCCTGACACACCCTCCAGGGCCCCGCGGCAAATCCTGACACACCCTCCAGGGCCCCGCGGCAAATCCTGACACACCCTCCAGGGCCCCGCGGCAAATCCTGACACACCCTCCAGGGCCCCGCGGCAAATCCTGACACACCCTCCAGGGCCCCGCGGCAAATCCTGACACACCCTCCAGGGCCCCGCGGCAAATCCTGACACACCCTCCAGGGCCCGCGGCAAATCCTGACACACCCTCCAGGGCCCCGCGGCAAATCCTGACACACCCTCCAGGGCCCCGCGGCAAATCCTGACACACCCTCCAGGGCCCCGCGGCAAATCCTGACACACCCTCCAGGGCCCCGCGGCAAATCCTGACACACCCTCCAGGGCCCCGCGGCAAATCCTGACACACCCTCCAGGGCCCCCGCGGCAAATCCTGACACACCCTCCAGGGCCCCGCGGCAAATCCTGACACACCCTCCAGGGCCCCGCGGCAAATCCTGACACACCCTCCAGGGCCCCGCGGCAAATCCTGACACACCCTCCAGGGCCCCGCGGCAAATCCTGACACACCCTCCAGGGCCCCGCGGCAAATCCTGACACACCCTCCAGGGCCCCGCGGCAAATCCTGACACACCCTCCAGGGCCCCCGCGGCAAATCCTGACACACCCTCCAGGGCCCCGCGGCAAATCCTGACACACCCTCCAGGGCCCCGCGGCAAATCCTGACACACCCTCCAGGGCCCCGCGGCAAATCCTGACACACCCTCCAGGGCCCCGCGGCAAATCCTGACACACCCCTCCAGGGCCCCGCGGCAATCCTGACACACCCTCCAGGGGCCCCGCGGCAAATCCTGACACACCCTCCAGGGCCCCGCGGCAAATCCTGACACACCCTCCAGGGCCCCGCGGCAAATCCTGACACACCCTCAGGGCCCCGCGGCAAATCCTGACACACCCTCCAGGGCCCCGCGGCAAATCCTGACACACCCTCCAGGGCCCCCGCGGCAAATCCTGACACACCCTCCAGGGCCCCGCGGCAAATCCTGACACACCCTCCAGGGCCCCGCGGCAAATCCTGACACACCCTCCAGGCCCGCGGCAAATCCTGACACACCCTCCAGGGCCCCGCGGCAAATCCTGACACACCCTCCAGGGCCCCGCGGCAAATCCTGACACACCCTCCAGGGCCCCGCGGCAAATCCTGACACACCCTCCAGGGACCCGCGGCAAAATCCTGACACACCCTCCAGGGCCCCGCGGCAAATCCTGACACACCCTCCAGGGCCCCGCGGCAAATCCTGACACACCCTCCAGGGACCCGCGGCAAATCCTGACACACCCTCCAGGGACCCGCGGCAAATCCTGACACACCCTCCAGGGACCCCGCGGCAATCCTGACACACCCTCCAGGGACCCGCGGCAAATCCTGACACACCCTCCAGGGCCCCGCGGCAAATCCTGACACACCCTCCAGGGCCCCGCGGCAAATCCTGACACACCCTCCAGGGCCCCGCGGCAAATCCTGACACACCCTCCAGGGGCCCGCGGCAAATCCTGACACACCCTCCAGGGGCCCGCGCGGCAAATCCTGACACACCCTCCAGGGCCCCGCGGCAAATCCTGACACACCCTCCAGGGCCCCGCGGCAAATCCTGACACACCCTCCAGGGCCCCGCGGCAAATCCTGACACCACCCTCCAGGGACCCGCGGCAAATCCTGACACACCCTCCAGGGCCCCGCGGCAAATCCTGACACACCCTCCAGGGCCCCGCGGCAAATCCTGACACACCCTCCAGGGCCCCGCGGCAAATCCTGACACACCCTCCAGGGCCCCGCGGCAAATCCTGACACACCCTCCAGGGCCCCGCGGCAAATCCTGACACACCCTCCAGGGCCCCGCGGCAAATCCTGACACACCCTCCAGGGCCCCGCGGCAAATCCTGACACACCCTCCAGGGCCCCGCGGCAAATCCTGACACACCCTCCAGGGCCCCGCGGCAAATCCTGACACACCCTCCAGGGCCCCGCGGCAAATCCTGACACACCCTCCAGGGCCCCGCGGCAAATCCTGACACACCCTCCAGGGCCCCGCGGCAAATCCTGACACACCCTCCAGGGCCCCGCGGCAAATCCTGACACACCCTCCAGGGCCCCGCGGCAAATCCTGACACACCCTCCAGGGCCCCGCGGCAAATCCTGACACACCCTCCAGGGCCCCCGCGGCAAATCCTGACACACCCTCCAGGGCCCCGCGGCAAATCCTGACACACCCTCCAGGGCCCCGCGGCAAATCCTGACACACCCTCCAGGGCCCCGCGGCAAATCCTGACACACCCTCCAGGGCCCCGCGGCAAATCCTGACACACCCTCCAGGGCCCCGCGGCAAATCCTGACACACCCTCCAGGGCCCCGCGGCAAATCCTGACACACCCTCCAGGGCCCCGCGGCAAATCCTGACACACCCTCCAGGGACCCGCGGCAAATCCTGACACACCCTCCAGGGACCCCGCGGCAAATCCTGACACACCCTCCAGGGACCCGCGGCAAATCCTGACACACCCTCCAGGGACCCGCGGCAAATCCTGACACACCCTCCAGGGACCCGCGGCAAATCCTGACACACCCTCCAGGGACCCGCGGCAAATCCTGACACACCCTCCAGGGACCCGCGGCAAATCCTGACACACCCTCCAGGGACCCGCGGCAAATCCTGACACACCCTCCAGGGACCCGCGGCAAATCCTGACACACCCTCCAGGGACCCGCGGCAAATCCTGACACACCCTCCAGGGACCCGCGGCAAATCCTGACACACCCTCCAGGGACCCGCGGCAAATCCTGACACACCCTCCAGGGACCCGCGGCAAATCCTGACACACCCTCCAGGGACCCGCGGCAAATCCTGACACACCCTCCAGGGACCCGCGGCAAATCCTGACACACCCTCCAGGGACCCGCGGCAAATCCTGACACACCCTCCAGGGACCCGCGGCAAATCCTGACACACCCTCCAGGGACCCGCGGCAAATCCTGACACACCCTCCAGGGACCCGCGGCAAATCCTGACACACCCTCCAGGGACCCGCGGCAAATCCTGACACACCCTCCAGGGACCCGCGGCAAATCCTGACACACCCTCCAGGGACCCGCGGCAAATCCTGACACACCCTCCAGGGACCCGCGGCAAATCCTGACACACCCTCCAGGGACCGCGGCAAGGACCGCGGCAAATCCTGACACACCCTCCAGGGACCCGCGGCAAATCCTGACACACCCTCCAGGGACCCGCGGCAAATCCTGACACACCCTCCAGGGACCCGCGGCAAATCCTGACACACCCTCCAGGACCCCGGGCAAATCCTGACACACCCCTCCAGGGACCCGCGGCAAATCTGACACACCCTCCAGGGACCCGCGGAAATCCTGACACACCCTCCAGGGACCCCGCGGCAAATCCTGACACACCCTCCAGGACCCGCGGCAAATCCTGACCACACCCTCCAGGGACCCCGCGGCAAATCCTGACACACCCTCCAGGGACCCGCGGCAAATCCTGACACACACCCTCCAGGGACCCCGCGGCAAATCTGACACACCCTCCAGGGACCCGCGGCCAAATCCTGACACAACCCTCCAGGGACCCGCGGCAAATCCTGACACACCCTCAGGGACCCGCGGCAAATCCTGACACACCCTCCAGGGACCCGCGGCAAATCCTGACACACCCTCCAGGGACCCGCGGCAAATCCTGACAACACCCTCCAGGGACCCGCGGCAAATCCTGACACACCTCCAGGGACCCGCGGCAAATCCTGACCACACCCTCCAGGGACCCGCGGCAATCCTGACACACCCTCCAGGGACCCGCGGCAAATCCTGACACACCCTCCAGGGACCCGCGGCAAATCCTGACACACCCTCCAGGGACCCGCGGCAAATCCTGACACACCCTCCAGGGACCCGCGGCAAATCCTGACACACCCTCCAGGGACCCGCGGCAAATCCTGACACACCCTCCAGGGACCCGCGGCAAATCCTGACACACCCTCCAGGGACCCGCGGCAAATCCTGACACACCCTCCAGGGACCCGCGGCAAATCCTGACACACCCTCCAGGGACCCGCGGCAAATCCTGACACACCCTCCAGGGACCCGCGGCAAATCCTGACACACCCTCCAGGGACCCGCGGCAAATCCTGACACACCCTCCAGGGACCCGCGGCAAATCCTGACACACCCTCCAGGGACCCGCGGCAAATCCTGACACACCCTCCAGGGACCCGCGGCAAATCCTGACACACCCTCCAGGGACCCGCGGCAAATCCTGACACACCCTCCAGGGACCCGCGGCAAATCCTGACACACCCTCCAGGGGACCCGCGGCAAATCCTGACACACCCTCCAGGGACCCGCGGCAAATCCTGACACACCCTCCAGGGACCCGCGGCAAATCCTGACACACCCTCCAGGGACCCGCGGCAAATCCTGACACACCCTCCAGGGACCCGCGGCAAATCCTGACACACCCTCCAGGGACCCGCGGCAAATCCTGACACACCCCTCCAGGGACCGCGGCAAATCCTGACACACCCTCCAGGGACCCGCGGCAAATCCTGACACACCCTCCAGGGACCCGCGGCAAATCCTGACACACCCTCCAGGGGCCCGCGGCAAATCCTGACACACCCCCCAGGGGCTCGCGGCAAATCCTGACACACCCCCCAGGGGCTCGCGGCAAATCCTGACACACCCCCCAGGGGCTCGCGGCAAATCCTGACACACCCCCCAGGGGCTCGCGGCAAATCCTGACACACCCCCCAGGGGCTCGCGGCAAATCCTGACACACCCCCCAGGGGCTCGCGGCAAATCCTGACACACCCCCCAGGGGCTCGCGGCAAATCCTGACACACCCCCCAGGGGCTCGCGGCAAATCCTGACACACCCCCCAGGGGCTCGCGGCAAATCCTGACACACCCCCCAGGGGCTCGCGGCAAATCCTGACACACCCCCCAGGGGCTCGCGGCAAATCCTGACACACCCCCCAGGGGCTCGCGGCAAATCCTGACACACCCCCCAGGGGCTCGCGGCAAATCCTGACACACCCCCCAGGGGCTCGCGGCAAATCCTGACACACCCCCCAGGGGCTCGCGGCAAATCCTGACACACCCCCCAGGGGCTCGCGGCAAATCCTGACACACCCCCCAGGGGCTCGCGGCAAATCCTGACACACCCCCCAGGGGCTCGCGGCAAATCCTGACACACCCCCCAGGGGCTCGCGGCAAATCCTGACACACCCCCCAGGGGCTCGCGGCAAATCCTGACACACCCCCCAGGGGCTCGCGGCAAATCCTGACACACCCCCCAGGGGCTCGCGGCAAATCCTGACACACCCCCCAGGGGCTCGCGGCAAATCCTGACACACCCCCCAGGGGCTCGCGGCAAATCCTGACACACCCCCCAGGGGCTCGCGGCAAATCCTGACACACCCCCCAGGGGCTCGCGGCAAATCCTGACACACCCCCCAGGGGCTCGCGGCAAATCCTGACACACCCCCCAGGGGCTCGCGGCAAATCCTGACACACCCCCCAGGGGCTCGCGGCAAATCCTGACACACCCCCCAGGGGCTCGCGGCAAATCCTGACACACCCCCCAGGGGCTCGCGGCAAATCCTGACACACCCCCCAGGGGCTCGCGGCAAATCCTGACACACCCCCCAGGGGCTCGCGGCAAATCCTGACACACCCCCCAGGGGCTCGCGGCAAATCCTGACACACCCCCCAGGGGCTCGCGGCAAATCCTGACACACCCCCCAGGGGCTCGCGGCAAATCCTGACACACCCCCCAGGGGCTCGCGGCAAATCCTGACACACCCCCCAGGGGCTCGCGGCAAATCCTGACACACCCCCCAGGGGCTCGCGGCAAATCCTGACACACCCCCCAGGGGCTCGCGGCAAATCCTGACACACCCCCCAGGGGCTCGCGGCAAATCCTGACACACCCCCCAGGGGCTCGCGGCAAATCCTGACACACCCCCCAGGGGCTCGCGGCAAATCCTGACACACCCCCCAGGGGCTCGCGGCAAATCCTGACACACCCCCCAGGGGCTCGCGGCAAATCCTGACACACCCCCCAGGGGCTCGCGGCAAATCCTGACACACCCCCCAGGGGCTCGCGGCAAATCCTGACACACCCCCCAGGGGCTCGCGGCAAATCCTGACACACCCCCCAGGGGCTCGCGGCAAATCCTGACACACCCCCCAGGGGCTCGCGGCAAATCCTGACACACCCCCCAGGGGCTCGCGGCAAATCCTGACACACCCCCCAGGGGCTCGCGGCAAATCCTGACACACCCCCCCAGGGGCTCGCGGCAAATCCTGACACACCCCCCAGGGGCTCGCGGCAAATCCTGACACACCCCCCAGGGGCTCGCGGCAAATCCTGACACACCCCCCAGGGGCTCGCGGCAAATCCTGACACACCCCCCAGGGGCTCGCGGCAAATCCTGACACACCCCCCAGGGGCTCGCGGCAAATCCTGACACACCCCCCAGGGGCTCGCGGCAAATCCTGACACACCCCCCAGGGGCTCGCGGCAAATCCTGACACACCCCCCAGGGGCTCGCGGCAAATCCTGACACACCCCCCAGGGGCTCGCGGCAAATCCTGACACACCCCCCAGGGGCTCGCGGCAAATCCTGACACACCCCCCAGGGGCTCGCGGCAAATCCTGACACACCCCCCAGGGGCTCGCGGCAAATCCTGACACACCCCCCAGGGGCTCGCGGCAAATCCTGACACACCCCCCAGGGGCTCGCGGCAAATCCTGACACACCCCCCAGGGGCTCGCGGCAAATCCTGACACACCCCCCAGGGGCTCGCGGCAAATCCTGACACACTCCCCAGGGGCTCGCGGCAAATCCTGACACACTCCCCAGGGGCTCGCGGCAAATCCTGACACACCTCCCCAGGGGCTCGCGGCAAATCCTGACACACTCCCCCAGGGGGCTCGCGGCAAATCCTGACACACCCCCAGGGGCTCGCGGCAAATCCTGACACACTCCCCAGGGGCTCGCGGCAAATCCTGACACACTCCCCAGGGGCTCGCGGCAAATCCTGACACACTCCCCAGGGGCTCGCGGCAAATCCTGACACACTCCCCAGGGGCTCGCGGCAAATCCTGACACACTCCCCAGGGGCTCGCGGCAAATCCTGACACACTCCCCAGGGGCTCGCGGCAAATCCTGACACACTCCCCAGGGGCTCGCGGCAAATCCTGACACACTCCCCAGGGGCTCGCGGCAAATCCTGACACACTCCCCAGGGGCTCGCGGCAAATCCTGACACACTCCCCAGGGGCTCGCGGCAAATCCTGACACACTCCCCAGGGGCTCGCGGCAAATCCTGACACACTCCCCAGGGGCTCGCGGCAAATCCTGACACACTCTCCCAGGGGCTCGCGGCAAATCCTGACACACTCTCCAGGGGCTCGCGGCAAATCCTGACACACTCCCAGGGGCTCGCGGCAAATCCTGACACACTCTCCAGGGGCTCGCGGCAAATCCTGACACACTCTCCAGGGACTCGCGGCAAATCCTGACACACTCTCCAGGGACTCGCGGCAAATCCTGACACACTCTCCAGGGACTCGCGGCAAATCCTGACACACTCTCCAGGGGCTCGCGGCAAATCCTGACACACTCTCCAGGGGCTCGCGGCAAATCCTGACACACTCTCCAGGGGCTCGCGGCAAATCCTGACACACTCTCCAGGGACTCGCGGCAAATCCTGACACACTCTCCAGGGGCTCGCGGCAAATCCTGACACACTCTCCAGGGGCTCGCGGCAAATCCTGACACACTCTCCAGGGGCTCGCGGCAAATCCTGACACACTCTCCAGGGGCTCGCGGCAAATCCTGACACACTCTCCAGGGGCTCGCGGCAAATCCTGACACACTCTCCAGGGGCTCGCGGCAAATCCTGACACACTCTCCAGGGGCTCGCGGCAAATCCTGACACACTCTCCAGGGGCTCGCGGCAAATCCTGACACACTCTCCAGGGGCTCGCGGCAAATCCTGACACACTCTCCAGGGGCTCGCGGCAAATCCTGACACACTCTCCAGGGGCTCGCGGCAAATCCTGACACACTCTCCAGGGGCTCGCGGCAAATCCTGACACACTCTCCAGGGGCTCGCGGCAAATCCTGACACACTCTCCAGGGGCTCGCGGCAAATCCTGACACACTCTCCAGGGGCTCGCGGCAAATCCTGACACACTCTCCAGGGGCTCGCGGCAAATCCTGACACACTCTCCAGGGGCTCGCGGCAAATCCTGACACACTCTCCAGGGGCTCGCGGCAAATCCTGACACACTCTCCAGGGGCTCGCGGCAAATCCTGACACACTCTCCAGGGGCTCGCGGCAAATCCTGACACACTCTCCAGGGGCTCGCGGCAAATCCTGACACACTCTCCAGGGGCTCGCGGCAAATCCTGACACACTCTCCAGGGGCTCGCGGCAAATCCTGACACACTCTCCAGGGGCTCGCGGCAAATCCTGACACACTCTCCAGGGGCTCGCGGCAAATCCTGACACACTCTCCAGGGGCTCGCGGCAAATCCTGACACACTCTCCAGGGGCTCGCGGCAAATCCTGACACACTCTCCAGGGGCTCGCGGCAAATCCTGACACACTCTCCAGGGGCTCGCGGCAAATCCTGACACACTCTCCAGGGGCTCGCGGCAAATCCTGACACACTCTCCAGGGGCTCGCGGCAAATCCTGACACACTCTCCAGGGGCTCGCGGCAAATCCTGACACACTCTCCAGGGGCTCGCGGCAAATCCTGACACACTCTCCAGGGGCTCGCGGCAAATCCTGACACACTCTCCAGGGGCTCGCGGCAAATCCTGACACACCCTCCAGGGGCTCGCGGCAAATCCTGACACACCCTCCAGGGCTCGCGGCAAATCCTGACACACCCTCCAGGGGCTCGCGGCAAATCCTGACACACCTCCAGGGCTCGCGGCAAATCCTGACACACCCTCCAGGGCTCGCGGCAAATCCTGACACACCCTCCAGGGCTCGCGGCAAATCCTGACACACCCTCCAGGGCCTCGCGGCAAATCCTGACACACCCTCCAGGGGCCCCGCGGCAAATCCTGACACACCCTCCAGGGCCCCGCGGCAAATCCTGACACACCCTCCAGGGCCCCGCGGCAAATCCTGACACACCCTCCAGGGCCCGCGGCAAATCCTGACACACCCTCCAGGGCCCCGCGGCAAATCCTGACACACCCTCCAGGGCCCCGCGGCAAATCCTGACACACCCTCCAGGGCCCCGCGGCAAATCCTGACACACCCTCCAGGGCCCCGCGGCAAATCCTGACACACCCTCCAGGGCCCCGCGGCAAATCCTGACACACCCTCCAGGGCCCCGCGGCAAATCCTGACACACCCTCCAGGGCCCCGCGGCAAATCCTGACACACCCTCCAGGGCCCCGCGGCAAATCCTGACACACCCTCCAGGGCCCCGCGGCAAATCCTGACACACCCTCCAGGGCCCCGCGGCAAATCCTGACACACCCTCCAGGGCCCCGCGGCAAATCCTGACACACCCTCCAGGGCCCCGCGGCAAATCCTGACACACCCTCCAGGGCCCCGCGGCAAATCCTGACACACCCTCCAGGGCCCCGCGGCAAATCCTGACACACCCTCCAGGGCCCCGCGGCAAATCCTGACACACCCTCCAGGGCCCCGCGGCAAATCCTGACACACCCTCCAGGGCCCCGCGGCAAATCCTGACACACCCTCCAGGGCCCCGCGGCAAATCCTGACACACCCTCCAGGGCCCCGCGGCAAATCCTGACACACCCTCCAGGGCCCCGCGGCAAATCCTGACACACCCTCCAGGGCCCCGCGGCAAATCCTGACACACCCTCCAGGGCCCCGCGGCAAATCCTGACACACCCTCCAGGGCCCCGCGGCAAATCCTGACACACCCTCCAGGGCCCCGCGGCAAATCCTGACACACCCTCCAGGGCCCCGCGGCAAATCCTGACACACCCTCCAGGGCCCCGCGGCAAATCCTGACACACCCTCCAGGGCCCCGCGGCAAATCCTGACACACCCTCCAGGGCCCCGCGGCAAATCCTGACACACCCTCCAGGGCCCCGCGGCAAATCCTGACACACCCTCCAGGGCCCCGCGGCAAATCCTGACACACCCTCCAGGGCCCCGCGGCAAATCCTGACACACCCTCCAGGGCCCCGCGGCAAATCCTGACACACCCTCCAGGGCCCCGCGGCAAATCCTGACACACCCTCCAGGGCCCCGCGGCAAATCCTGACACACCCTCCAGGGCCCCGCGGCAAATCCTGACACACCCTCCAGGCCCCGCGGCAAATCCTGACACACCCTCCAGGGCCCCCGCGGCAAATCCTGACACACCCTCCAGGGCCCCGCGGCAAATCCTGACACACCCTCCAGGGCCCCGCGGCAAATCCTGACACACCCTCCAGGGCCCCGCGGCAAATCCTGACACACCCTCCAGGGCCCCGCGGCAAATCCTGACACACCCTCCAGGGCCCCGCGGCAAATCCTGACACACCCTCCAGGGCCCCGCGGCAAATCCTGACACACCCTCCAGGGCCCCGCGGCAAATCCTGACACACCCTCCAGGGCCCCGCGGCAAATCCTGACACACCCTCCAGGGCCCCGCGGCAAATCCTGACACACCCTCCAGGGCCCCGCGGCAAATCCTGACACACCCTCCAGGGCCCCGCGGCAAATCCTGACACACCCTCCAGGGCCCCGCGGCAAATCCTGACACACCCTCCAGGGCCCCGCGGCAAATCCTGACACACCCTCCAGGGCCCCGCGGCAAATCCTGACACACCCTCCAGGGCCCCGCGGCAAATCCTGACACACCCTCCAGGGCCCCGCGGCAAATCCTGACACACCCTCCAGGGCCCCGCGGCAAATCCTGACACACCCTCCAGGGCCCCGCGGCAAATCCTGACACACCCTCCAGGGCCCCGCGGCAAATCCTGACACACCCTCCAGGGCCCCGCGGCAAATCCTGACACACCCTCCAGGGCCCCGCGGCAAATCCTGACACACCCTCCAGGGCCCCGCGGGCAAATCCTGACACACCCTCCAGGGCCCCGCGGCAAATCCTGACACACCCTCCAGGGCCCCGCGGCAAATCCTGACACACCCTCCAGGGCCCCGCGGCAAATCCTGACACACCCTCCAGGGCCCCGCGGCAAATCCTGACACACCCTCCAGGGCCCCGCGGCAAATCCTGACACACCCTCCAGGGCCCCGCGGCAAATCCTGACACACCCTCCAGGGCCCCGCGGCAAATCCTGACACACCCTCCAGGGCCCCGCGGCAATCCTGACACACCCTCCAGGGCCCCGCGGCAAATCCTGACACCACCCTCCAGGGCCCCGCGGCAAATCCTGACACACCCTCCAGGGCCCCGGGCGGCAAATCCTGACACACCCTCCAGGGCCCCGCGGCAAATCCTGACACACCCTCCAGGGCCCCGCGGCAAATCCTGACACACCCTCCAGGGCCCCGCGGCAAATCCTGACACACCCTCCAGGGCCCCGCGGCAAATCCTGACACACCCTCCAGGGCCCCGCGGCAAATCCTGACACACCCTCCAGGGCCCCGCGGCAAATCCTGACACACCCTCCAGGGCCCCGCGGCAAATCCTGACACACCCTCCAGGGCCCCGCGGCAATCCTGACACACCCTCCAGGGCCCCGCGGCAAATCCTGACACACCCTCCAGGGCCCCGCGGCAAATCCTGACACACCCTCCAGGGCCCCGCGGCAAATCCTGACACACCCTCCAGGGCCCCCGCGGCAAATCCTGACACACCCTCCAGGGCCCCGCGGCAAATCCTGACACACCCTCCAGGGCCCCGCGGCAAATCCTGACACACCCTCCAGGGCCCCGCGGCAAATCCTGACACACCCTCCAGGGCCCCGCGGCAAATCCTGACACACCCTCCAGGGCCCCGCGGCAAATCCTGACACACCCTCCAGGGCCCCGCGGCAAATCCTGACACACCCTCCAGGGCCCCGCGGCAAATCCTGACACACCCTCCAGGGCCCCGCGGCAAATCCTGACACACCCTCCAGGGCCCCGCGGCAAATCCTGACACACCCTCCAGGGCCCCGCGGCAAATCCTGACACA
This sequence comes from Carcharodon carcharias, assembly GCF_017639515.1. Lineage (NCBI taxonomy): Eukaryota > Metazoa > Chordata > Chondrichthyes > Lamniformes > Lamnidae > Carcharodon > Carcharodon carcharias. The sequence goes on from NW_024470925.1 coordinate 25,505, forward strand.
CCCTCCAGGGCCCCGCGGCAAATCCTGACACACCCTCCAGGGCCCCGCGGCAAATCCTGACACACCCTCCAGGGCCCCGCGGCAAATCCTGACACACCCTCCAGGGCCCCGCGGCAAATCCTGACACACCCTCCAGGGCCCCGCGGCAAATCCTGACACACCCTCCAGGGCCCCGCGGCAAATCCTGACACACCCTCCAGGGCCCCGCGGCAAATCCTGACACACCCTCCAGGGCCCCGCGGCAAATCCTGACACACCCTCCAGGGCCCCGCGGCAAATCCTGACACACCCTCCAGGGCCCCGCGGCAAATCCTGACACACCCTCCAGGGCCCCGCGGCAAATCCTGACACACCCTCCAGGGCCCCGCGGCAAATCCTGACACACCCTCCAGGGCCCCGCGGCAAATCCTGACACACCCTCCAGGGCCCCGCGGCAAATCCTGACACACCCTCCAGGGCCCCGCGGCAAATCCTGACACACCCTCCAGGGCCCCGCGGCAAATCCTGACACACCCTCCAGGGCCCCGCGGCAAATCCTGACACACCCTCCAGGGACCCGCGGCAAATCCTGACACACCCTCCAGGGCCCCGCGGCAAATCCTGACACACCCTCCAGGGACCCGCGGCAAATCCTGACACACCCTCCAGGGCCCCGCGGCAAATCCTGACACACCCTCCAGGGACCCGCGGCAAATCCTGACACACCCTCCAGGGACCCGCGGCAAATCCTGACACACCCTCCAGGGACCCGCGGCAAATCCTGACACACCCTCCAGGGACCCGCGGCAAATCCTGACACACCCTCCAGGGCCCCGCGGCAAATCCTGACACACCCTCCAGGGACCCGCGGCAAATCCTGACACACCCTCCAGGGACCCGCGGCAAATCCTGACACACCCTCCAGGGACCCGCGGCAAATCCTGACACACCCTCCAGGGACCCGCGGCAAATCCTGACACACCCTCCAGGGACCCGCGGCAAATCCTGACACACCCTCCAGGGACCCGCGGCAAATCCTGACACACCCTCCAGGGACCCGCGGCAAATCCTGACACACCCCTCCAGGGACCCGCGGCAAATCCTGACACACCCTCCAGGGACCCGCGGCAAATCCTGACACACCCTCCAGGGACCCGCGGCAAATCCTGACACACCCTCCAGGGACCCGCGGCAAATCCTGACACACCCTCCAGGGACCCGCGGCAAATCCTGACACACCCTCCAGGGACCCGCGGCAAATCCTGACACACCCTCCAGGGACCCGCGGCAAATCCTGACACACCCTCCAGGGACCCGCGGCAAATCCTGACACACCCTCCAGGGACCCGCGGCAAATCCTGACACACCCTCCAGGGACCCGCGGCAAATCCTGACACACCCTCCAGGGACCCGCGGCAAATCCTGACACACCCTCCAGGGACCCGCGGCAAATCCTGACACACCCTCCAGGGACCCGCGGCAAATCCTGACACACCCTCCAGGGACCCGCGGCAAATCCTGACACACCCTCCAGGGACCCGCGGCAAATCCTGACACACCCTCCAGGGACCCGCGGCAAATCCTGACACACCCTCCAGGGACCCGCGGCAAATCCTGACACACCCTCCAGGGACCCGCGGCAAATCCTGACACACCCTCCAGGGACCCGCGGCAAATCCTGACACACCCTCCAGGGACCCGCGGCAAATCCTGACACACCCTCCAGGGACCCGCGGCAAATCCTGACACACCCTCCAGGGACCCGCGGCAAATCCTGACACACCCTCCAGGGACCCGCGGCAAATCCTGACACACCCTCCAGGGACCCGCGGCAAATCCTGACACACCCTCCAGGGACCCGCGGCAAATCCTGACACACCCTCCAGGGACCCGCGGCAAATCCTGACACACCCTCCAGGGACCCGCGGCAAATCCTGACACACCCTCCAGGGACCCGCGGCAAATCCTGACACACCCTCCAGGGACCCGCGGCAAATCCTGACACACCCTCCAGGGACCCGCGGCAAATCCTGACACACCCTCCAGGGACCCGCGGCAAATCCTGACACACCCTCCAGGGACCCGCGGCAAATCCTGACACACCCTCCAGGGACCCGCGGCAAATCCTGACACACCCTCCAGGGACCCCGCGGCAAATCCTGACACACCCTCCAGGGACCCGCGGCAAATCCTGACACACCCTCCAGGGACCCGCGGGCAAATCTGACACACCCCCAGGGACCCGCGGCAAATCCTGAAACATTCTCCAGGGACCCGCGCAATCCTGACACACCCCTCCAGGGAACCCGCGCAAATCCTGACACACCCTCCAGGGACCCGCGGCAAATCCTGACACACCCTCCAGGGACCGCGGCAAATCCTGACACACCCTCCAGGGACCCCGCGGGCAAATCCTGACACACACCCTCCAGGGACCCGCGGCAAATCCTGACACACCCTCCAGGGACCCGCGGCAAATCCTGACACACCCTCCAGGGGACCCGCGGCAAATCCTGACACACCCTCCAGGGGACGCCGCCGGCAAATCCTGACACCGTCACCCTCCAGGGACCCGCGGCAAATCCTGACACACCCTCCAGGGACCCGCGGCAAATCCTGACACACCCTCCAGGGACCCGCGGCAAATCCTGACACACCCTCCAGGGACCCGCGCAAATCCTGACACACCCTCCAGGGACCCGCGGCAAATCCTGACACACCCTCCAGGGACCCGCGGCAAATCCTGACACACCCTCCAGGGACCCGCGGCAAATCCTGACACACCCTCCAGGGACCCGCGGCAAATCCTGACACACCCTCCAGGGACCCGCGGCAAATCCTGACACACCCTCCAGGGACCCGCGGCAAATCCTGACACACCCTCCAGGGACCCGCGGCAAATCCTGACACACCCTCCAGGGACCCGCGGCAAATCCTGACACACCCTCCAGGGACCCGCGGCAAATCCTGACACACCCTCCAGGGACCCGCGGCAAATCCTGACACACCCTCCAGGGACCCGCGGCAAATCCTGACACACCCTCCAGGGACCCGCGGCAAATCCTGACACACCCTCCAGGGACCCGCGGCAAATCCTGACACACCCTCCAGGGACCCGCGGCAAATCCTGACACACCCTCCAGGGACCCGCGGCAAATCCTGACACACCCTCCAGGGACCCGCGGCAAATCCTGACACACCCTCCAGGGACCCGCGGCAAATCCTGACACACCCTCCAGGGACCCGCGGCAAATCCTGACACACCCTCCAGGGACCCGCGGCAAATCCTGACACACCCTCCAGGGACCCGCGGCAAATCCTGACACACCCTCCAGGGACTCGCGGCAAATCCTGACACACCCTCCAGGGACCCGCGGCAAATCCTGACACACCCTCCAGGGACTCGCGGCAAATCCTGACACACCCTCCAGGGACTCCGCGGCAAATCCTGACACACCCTCCAGGGGACCCGCGGCAAATCCTGACACACCCTCCAGGGACTCGCGGCAAATCCGGACACACCCTCCAGGGACCTCGCGGCAAATCCTGACACACCCTCCAGGGACTCCGCGGCAAAATCCTGACACACCCTCCAGGGACTCGCGGCAAATCCTGACACACCCTCCAGGGACTCGCGGCAATCTGACACACCCTCCCAGGGGACTCGCGGCAAAATCCTGACACACCCCCAGGGACTCGCGGCAAATCCTGACACACCCTCCAGGGACACCGCGGCAAATCCTGACACACCCCTCCAGGGACTCGCGGCAAATCCTGACACACCCTCCAGGGACTCGCGGCAAATCCTGACACACCCTCCAGGGACTCGCGGCAAATCCTGACACACCCTCCAGGGACTCGCGGCAAATCCTGACACACCCTCCAGGGACTCGCGGCAAATCCTGACACACCCTCCAGGGACTCGCGGCAAATCCTGAACACCTCTCCAGGGACTCGCGGCAAATCCTGACACACTCTCCAGGGACTCGCGGCAAATCCTGACACACTCTCCAGGGACTCGCGGCAAATCCTGACACACTCTCCAGGGACTCGCGGCAAATCCTGACACACTCTCCAGGGACTCGCGGCAAATCCTGACACACTCTCCAGGGACTCGCGGCAAATCCTGACACACCCTCCCAGGGGCTCGCGGCAAATCCTGACACACCCTCCCAGGGGCTCGCGGCAAATCCTGACACACCCCCCAGGGCTCGCGGCAAATCCTGACACACCTCCCAGGGGCTCGCGGCAAATCCTGACACACCTCCCAGGGGCTCGCGGCAAATCCTGACACACCCTCCAGGGGCTCGCGGCAAATCCTGACACACCCTCCCAGGGGCTCGCGGCAAATCCTGACACACCTCCCAGGGGCTCGCGGCAAATCCTGACACACTCCCCAGGGGCTCGCGGCAAATCCTGACACACTCCCCAGGGGCTCGCGGCAAATCCTGACACACCCCCAGGGGCTCGCGGCAAATCCTGACACACTCCCCAGGGGCTCGCGGCAAATCCTGACACACCCCCCAGGGGCTCGCGGCAAATCCTGACACACCCCCCAGGGGCTCGCGGCAAATCCTGACACACCCCCAGGGGCTCGCGGCAAATCCTGACACACCCCCAGGGGCTCGCGGCAAATCCTGACACACCCCCAGGGGCTCGCGGCAAATCCTGACACACCCCCCAGGGGCTCGCGGCAAATCCTGACACACCTCCCCAGGGGCTCGCGGCAAATCCTGACACACTCCCCAGGGGCTCGCGGCAAATCCTGACACACTCCCCAGGGGCTCGCGGCAAATCCTGACACACTCCCCAGGGGCTCGCGGCAAATCCTGACACACTCCCCAGGGGCTCGCGGCAAATCCTGACACACTCCCCAGGGGCTCGCGGCAAATCCTGACACACTCCCCAGGGGCTCGCGGCAAATCCTGACACACTCCCCAGGGGCTCGCGGCAAATCCTGACACACTCCCCAGGGGCTCGCGGCAAATCCTGACACACTCCCCAGGGGCTCGCGGCAAATCCTGACACACTCCCCAGGGGCTCGCGGCAAATCCTGACACACTCCCCAGGGGCTCGCGGCAAATCCTGACACACTCCCCCAGGGGCTCGCGGCAAATCCTGACACACTCCCCAGGGGCTCGCGGCAAATCCTGACACACTCCCCAGGGGCTCGCGGCAAATCCTGACACACTCCCCAGGGGCTCGCGGCAAATCCTGACACACTCCCCAGGGGCTCGCGGCAAATCCTGACACACTCCCCAGGGGCTCGCGGCAAATCCTGACACACTCCCCAGGGGCTCGCGGCAAATCCTGACACACTCCCCAGGGGCTCGCGGCAAATCCTGACACACTCCCCAGGGGCTCGCGGCAAATCCTGACACACTCCCCAGGGGCTCGCGGCAAATCCTGACACACTCCCCAGGGGCTCGCGGCAAATCCTGACACACTCCCCAGGGGCTCGCGGCAAATCCTGACACACTCCCCAGGGGCTCGCGGCAAATCCTGACACACTCCCCAGGGGCTCGCGGGCAAATCCTGACACACTCCCCAGGGGCTCGCGGCAAATCCTGACACACTCCCCAGGGGCTCGCGGCAAATCCTGACACACTCCCCAGGGGCTCGCGGCAAATCCTGACACACTCCCCAGGGGCTCGCGGCAAATCCTGACACACTCCCCAGGGGCTCGCGGCAAATCCTGACACACTCCCAGGGGCTCGCGGCAAATCCTGACACACTCCCCAGGGGCTCGCGGCAAATCCTGACACACTCCCCAGGGGCTCGCGGCAAATCCTGACACACTCCCCAGGGGCTCGCGGCAAATCCTGACACACTCCCCAGGGGCTCGCGGCAAATCCTGACACACTCCCAGGGGCTCGCGGCAAATCCTGACACACTCCCCAGGGGCTCGCGGCAAATCCTGACACACTCCCCAGGGGCTCGCGGCAAATCTGACACACTCCCCAGGGGCTCGCGGCAAATCCTGACACACTCCCCAGGGGCTCGCGGCAAATCCTGACACACTCCCCAGGGGCTCGCGGCAAATCCTGACACACTCCCCAGGGGCTCGCGGCAAATCCTGACACACTCTCCAGGGGCTCGCGGCAAATCCTGACACACTCTCCAGGGGCTCGCGGCAAATCCTGACACACTCTCCAGGGGCTCGCGGCAAATCCTGACACACTCTCCAGGGGCTCGCGGCAAATCCTGACACACTCCCAGGGGCTCGCGGCAAATCCTGACACACTCTCCCAGGGGGCTCGCGGCACATCCTGACACACTCTCCCAGGGGCTCGCGGCAAATCTGACACACTCTCCCAGGGGCTCGCGGCAAATCCTGACACACTCTCCCAGGGGCTCGCGGGCAAATCCTGACACACTCTCCCAGGGGCTCGCGGCAAATCCTGACACACTCTCCAGGGGCTCGCGGCAAATCCTGACACACTCTCCAGGGGCTCGCGGCAAATCCTGACACACTCTCCAGGGGCTCGCGGCAAATCCTGACACACTCTCCAGGGGCTCGCGGCAAATCTGACACACTCTCCAGGGGCTCGCGGCAAATCCTGACACACTCTCCAGGGGCTCGCGGCAAATCCTGACACACTCTCCAGGGGCTCGCGGCAAATCCTGACACACTCTCCAGGGGCTCGCGGCAAATCCTGACACACTCTCCAGGGGCTCGCGGCAAATCCTGACACACTCTCCAGGGGCTCGCGGCAAATCCTGACACACTCTCCAGGGGCTCGCGGCAAATCCTGACACACTCTCCAGGGGCTCGCGGCAAATCCTGACACACTCTCCAGGGGCTCGCGGCAAATCCTGACACACTCTCCAGGGGCTCGCGGCAAATCCTGACACACTCTCCAGGGGCTCGCGGCAAATCCTGACACACTCTCCAGGGGCTCGCGGCAAATCCTGACACACTCTCCAGGGGCTCGCGGCAAATCCTGACACACTCTCCAGGGGCTCGCGGCAAATCCTGACACACTCTCCAGGGGCTCGCGGCAAATCCTGACACACTCTCCAGGGGCTCGCGGCAAATCTGACACACTCTCCAGGGGCTCGCGGCAAATCTGACACACTCTCCAGGGGCTCGCGGCAAATCCTGACACACTCTCCAGGGGCTCGCGGCAAATCCTGACACACTCTCCAGGGGCTCGCGGCAAATCCTGACACACTCTCCAGGGGCTCGCGGCAAATCCTGACACACTCTCCAGGGGCTCGCGGCAAATCCTGACACACTCTCCAGGGGCTCGCGGCAAATCCTGACACAACTCTCCAGGGGCTCGCGGCAAATCCTGACACACTCTCAGGGGCTCGCGGCAAATCCTGACACACTCTCCAGGGGCTCGCGGCAAATCTGACACACTCTCCAGGGGCTCGCGGCAAATCCTGACACACTCTCCAGGGGCTCGCGGCAAATCCCTGACACACTCTCCAGGGGCTCGCGGCAAATCCTGACACACTCTCCAGGGGGCTGCAGCAAATCCTGACACACTCTCCAGGGGCTCGCGGCAAATCCTGACACACTCTCCAGGGGCTCGCGGCAAATCCTGACACACTCTCCAGGGGCTCGCGGCAAATCCTGACACACTCTCCAGGGGCTCGCGGCAAATCCTGACACACTCTCCAGGGGCTCGCGGCAAATCCTGACACACTCTCCAGGGGCTCGCGGCAAATCCTGACACACTCTCCAGGGGCTCGCGGCAAATCCTGACACACTCTCCAGGGGCTCGCGGCAAATCCTGACACACTCTCCAGGGGCTCGCGGCAAATCCTGACACACTCTCCAGGGGCTCGCGGCAAATCCTGACACACTCTCCAGGGGCTCGCGGCAAATCCTGACACACTCTCCAGGGGCTCGCGGCAAATCCTGACACACTCTCCAGGGGCTCGCGGCAAATCCTGACACACTCTCCAGGGGCTCGCGGCAAATCCTGACACACTCTCCAGGGGCTCGCGGCAAATCCTGACACACTCTCCAGGGGCTCGCGGCAAATCCTGACACACTCTCCAGGGGCTCGCGGCAAATCCTGACGCACTCTCCAGGGACCTGCAGCAAATCCTGACGCACTCTCCAGGGACCTGCAGCAAATCCTGACGCACTCTCCAGGGAACTGCGGCAAATCCTCACACGCTCTCCAGGGACCTACAGCAAATCCTGACTCACTCTCCAGGGACCTGCAGCAAATGCGGACACGCTCTCCAGGGAGCTGCAGCAAATCCTGACAGGCTCTCCAGGGAGCTGCAGCAAATCCTGACACACTCTCCAGGGAGCTGCAGCAAGTCCCGACGCACTCTCCAGGGAGCTGCAGCAAATCCTGAGACACTCTCCAGGGACCTGCAGCAAATCCTGAGACACTCTCCTGGGACCTGCAGCATATCCTGACACACTCTCCAGGGACATACAGAAAATCCTGACACACTCTCCAGGGAGCTGCAGCAAATCCTGACACACTCTCCAGGGAGCTGCAGCAAATCCTGACGACACTCTCCAGGGAGCTGCAGCAAATCCTGACACACTCTCCAGGGAGCCTGCAGCAAATCCTGACGCACTCTCCAGGGACCTGCAGCAAATCCTGACGCACTCTCAGGGACCTGCAGCAAATCCTGACGCACTCTCCAGGGACCTGCAGCAAATCCTGACGCACTCTCCAGGGACCTGCAGCAAATCTGACGCACTCTCCAGGGACCTGCAGCAATCCTGACGCACTCTCCAGGGACCTGCAGCAAATCCTGACGCACTCTCCAGGGACCTGCAGCAAATCCTGACGCACTCTCCAGGGACCTGCAGCAAATCCTGACGCACTCTCCAGGGACTGCAGCAAATCCTGACGCACTCTCAGGGACCTGCAGCAAATCCTGACGCACTCTCCAGGGACCTGCAGCAAATCCTGACGCACTCTCCAGGGACCTGCAGCAAATCCTGACGCACTCTCCAGGGACCTGCAGCAAATCCTGACGCACTCTCCAGGGACCTGCAGCAAATCCTGACGCACTCTCCAGGGACCTGCAGCAAATCCTGACGCCACTCTCCAGGGACCTGCAGCAAATCCTGACGCACTCTCCAGGGACCTGCAGCAAATCCTGACGCACTCTCCAGGGACCTGCAGCAAATCCTGACGCACTCTCCAGGGACCTGCAGCAAATCCTGACGCACTCTCCAGGGACCTGCAGCAAATCCTGACGCACTCTCCAGGGACCTGCAGCAAATCCTGACGCACTCTCCAGGGACCTGCAGCAAATCCTGACGCACTCTCCAGGGACCTGCAGCAAATCCTGACGCACTCTCCAGGGACCTGCAGCAAATCCTGACGCACTCTCCAGGGACCTGCAGCAAATCCTGACGCACTCTCCAGGGACCTGCAGCAAATCCTGACGCACTCTCCAGGGACCTGCAGCAAATCCTGACGCACTCTCCAGGGACCTGCAGCAAATCCTGACGCACTCTCCAGGGACCTGCAGCAAATCCTGACGCACTCTCCAGGGACCTGCAGCAAATCCTGACGCACTCTCCAGGGACCTGCAGCAAATCCTGACGCACTCTCCAGGGACCTGCAGCAAATCCTGACGCACTCTCCAGGGACCTGCAGCAAATCCTGACGCACTCTCCAGGGACCTGCAGCAAATCCTGACGCACTCTCCAGGGACCTGCAGCAAATCCTGACGCACTCTCCAGGGACCTGCAGCAAATCCTGACGCACTCTCCAGGGACCTGCAGCAAATCCTGACGCACTCTCCAGGGACCTGCAGCAAATCCTGACGCACTCTCCAGGGACCTGCAGCAAATCCTGACGCACTCTCCAGGGACCTGCAGCAAATCCTGACGCACTCTCCAGGGACCTGCAGCAAATCCTGACGCACTCTCCAGGGACTGCAGCAAATCCTGACGCACTCTCCAGGGACCTGCAGCAAATCCTGACGCACTCTCCAGGGACCTGCAGCAAATCCTGACGCACTCTCCAGGGACCTGCAGCAAATCCTGACGCACTCTCCAGGGACCTGCAGCAAATCCTGACGCACTCTCCAGGGACCTGCAGCAAATCCTGACGCACTCTCCAGGGACCTGCAGCAAATCCTGACGCACTCTCCAGGGACCTGCAGCAAATCCTGACGCACTCTCCAGGGACCTGCAGCAAATCCTGACGCACTCTCCAGGGACCTGCAGCAAATCCTGACGCACTCTCCAGGGACCTGCAGCAAATCCTGACGCACTCTCCAGGGACCTGCAGCAAATCCTGACGCACTCTCCAGGGACCTGCAGCAAATCCTGACGCACTCTCCAGGGACCTGCAGCAAATCCTGACGCACTCTCCAGGGACCTGCAGCAAATCCTGACGCACTCTCCAGGGACCTGCAGCAAATCCTGACGCACTCTCCAGGGACCTGCAGCAAATCCTGACGCACTCTCCAGGGACCTGCAGCAAATCCTGACGCACTCTCCAGGGACCTGCAGCAAATCCTGACGCACTCTCCAGGGACCTGCAGCAAATCCTGACGCACTCTCCAGGGACCTGCAGGCAAATCCTGACGCACTCTCCAGGGACCTGCAGCAAATCCTGACGCACTCTCCAGGGACCTCGCAGCAAATCCTGACGCACTCTCCAGGGACCTCGCGGCAAATCCTGACGCACTCTCCAGGGACCTCGCAGCAAATCCTGACACACTCTCCAGGGACCTGCAGGCAAATCCTGACGCACTCTCCAGGACCTGCAGCAAATCCTGACGCACTCTCCAGGGACCTGCAGCAAATCCTGACGCACTCTCCAGGGACCTGCAGCAAATCCTGACGCACTCTCCAGGGACCTGCAGCAAATCCTGACGCACTCTCCAGGGACCTGCAGCAAATCCTGACGCACTCTCCAGGGACCTGCAGCAAATCCTGACGCACTCTCCAGGGACCTGCAGCAAATCCTGACGCACTCTCCAGGGACCTGCAGCAAATCCTGACGCACTCTCCAGGGACCTGCAGCAAATCCTGACGCACTCTCCAGGGACCTGCAGCAAATCCTGACGCACTCTCCAGGGACCTGCAGCAAATCCTGACGCACTCTCCAGGGACCTGCAGCAAATCCTGACGCACTCTCCAGGGACCTGCAGCAAATCCTGACGCACTCTCCAGGGACCTGCAGCAAATCCTGACGCACTCTCCAGGGACCTGCAGGCAAATCCTGACGCACTCTCCAGGACCTGCAGCAAATCCTGACGCACTCTCCAGGGACCTGCAGCAAATCCTGACGCACTCTCCAGGGACCTGCAGCAAATCCTGACGCACTCTCCAGGGACCTGCAGCAAATCCTGACGCACTCTCCAGGGACCTGCAGCAAATCCTGACGCACTCTCCAGGGACCTGCAGCAAATCCTGACGCACTCTCCAGGGACCTGCAGCAAATCCTGACGCACTCTCCAGGGACCTGCAGCAAATCCTGACGCACTCTCCAGGGACCTGCAGCAAATCCTGACGCACTCTCCAGGGACCTGCAGCAAATCCTGACGCACTCTCCAGGGACCTGCAGCAAATCCTGACACACTCTCCAGGGAGCTGCAGCAAATCCTGACACACTCTCCAGGGAGCTGCAGCAAATCCTGACACACACTCCAGGGACCTGCAGCAAATCCTGACACACTCTCCAGGGACCTGCAGCAAATCCTGACACACTCTCCAGGGACTGCAGCAAATCCTGACACACTCTCCAGGGACCTGCAGCAAATCCTGACACACTCTCCAGGGACTGCAGCAAATCCTGACGCACTCTCCAGGGACCTGCAGCAAATCCTGACGCACTCTCCAGGGACCTGCAGCAAATCCTGACGCACTCTCCAGGGACCTGCAGCAAATCCTGACGCACTCTCCAGGGACCTGCAGCAAATCCTGACGCACTCTCCAGGGACCTGCAGCAAATCCTGACGCACTCTCCAGGGACCTGCAGCAAATCCTGACGCACTCTCCAGGGACCTGCAGCAAATCCTGACGCACTCTCCAGGGACCTGCAGCAAATCCTGACGCACTCTCCAGGGACCTGCAGCAAATCCTGACGCACTCTCCAGGGACCTGCAGCAAATCCTGACAGCACTCTCCAGGGACCTGCAGCAAATCCTGACAGCACTCTCCAGGGACCTGCAGCAAATCCTGACAGCACTCTCCAGGGACTGCAGCAAATCCTGACAGCACTCTCCAGGGACCTGCAGCAAATCCTGACAGCACTCTCCAGGGACCTGCAGCAAATCCTGACAGCACTCTCCAGGGACCTGCAGCAAATCCTGACAGCACTCTCCAGGGACCTGCAGCAAATCCTGACGCACTCTCCAGGGACCTGCAGCAAATCCTGACAGCACTCTCCAGGGACCTGCAGCAAATCCTGACAGCACTCTCCAGGGACCTGCAGCAAATCCTGACGACACTCTCCAGGGACCTGCAGCAAATCCTGACAGAATTTCCAGGGAGCTGCAGCAAATCCTGACAGACTCTACAGGGAGCTGCAGCAAATCCTGACAGACTCTCCAGGGAGCTGCAGCAAATCCTGACGCACTCTCCAGGGACCTGCAGCAAATCCTGACGCACTCTCCAGGGACCTGCAGCAAATCCTGACGCACTCTCCAGGGACCTGCAGCAAATCCTGACGCACTCTCCAGGGACCTGCAGCAAATCCTGACGCACTCTCCAGGGACCTGCAGCAAATCCTGACGCACTCTCCAGGGACCTGCAGCAAATCCTGACGCACTCTCCAGGGACCTGCAGCAAATCCTGACGCACTCTCCAGGGACCTGCAGCAAATCCTGACGCACTCTCCAGGGACCTGCAGCAAATCCTGACGCACTCTCCAGGGACCTGCAGCAAATCCTGACGCACTCTCCAGGGACCTGCAGCAAATCCTGACGCACTCTCCAGGGACCTGCAGCAAATCCTGACGCACTCTCCAGGGACCTGCAGCAAATCCTGACGCACTCTCCAGGGACCTGCAGCAAATCCTGACGCACTCTCCAGGGACCTGCAGCAAATCCTGACGCACTCTCCAGGGACCTGCAGCAAATCCTGACAGCACTCTCCAGGGACCTGCCGCAAATCCTGACACACTCTCCAGGGACCTGCATCAAATCCTGACACACGCTCTTGGGACCTGCAGCAAGTTCTGACACATTCTCCAGGGTCCAGCAGCAAGTCCTCGTCGACTCTCCAGGGACCTGCAGCAAATCCTGACACACGCTCTTGGGACCTGCAGCAAATCCTGACACACTCTCCAGGGACCTGCAGCAAATCCTGACGCACTCTCCAGGGACCTGCAGCAAATCCTGACACACTCTCCAGGGACCTGCAGCAAATCCTGACACACTCTCCAGGGACCTGCAGCAAATCCTGACACACTCTCCAGGGACCTACAGCAAATCCTGACACACTCTCCTGGGGCCTGCAGCAAATCCTGACACACTCTCCAGGGACCTGCAGCAAATCCTGACACACTCTCCAGGGACCTGCAGCAAATCCTGACACACTCTCCAGGGACCTGCAGCAAATCCTGACACACTCTCCAGGGACCTGCAGCAAATCCTGACGCACTCTCCAGGGACCTGCAGCAAATCCTGACGCACTCTCCAGGACCTGCAGCAAATCCTGACGCACTCTCCAGGACCCGCAGCAAATCCTGACGCACTCGCCAGGACCCGCAGCACACCCTGACGCACTCTCCAGGGACCTGCAGCAAATCCTGACACACACTCCAGGGACCTCCAGCAAATCCTGACGCACTCTCCAGGACCTTCAACAAATCCTGAAACCCTCTCCATGACCTTCAACAATTCCTGACACACTCTCCATCACCTGCAGCAAAACCTGACACAATCTCCAGGGACCTGCATCAAATCCTGCCACACTCTCCAGGGACCTGCCGCAAATCCTGACACACTCTCCAGGAACCTGCATCAAATCCTGACACACGCTCTTGGGACCTGCAGCAAATCCTGACGCACTCGCCAGGACCCGCACCAAATCCTGACGCACTCTCCAGGACCCGCACCAAATCCTGACGCACTCTCCAGGACCCGCACCAAATCCTGACGCACTCTCCAGGACCCGCACCAAATCCTGACGCACTCTCCAGGACCCGCAGCAAATCCTGACGCACTCTCCAGGACCCGCAGCAAATCCTGACGCACTCTCCAGGGACCTGCAGCAAATCCTGACGCACTCTCCAGGACTCGCAGCAAATCCTGACGCACTCTCCAGGACTCGCAGCAAATCCTGACGCACTCTCCAGGACTCGCAGCAAATCCTGACGCACTCTCCAGGACTCGCAGCAAATCCTGACGCACTCTCCAGGACTCGCAGCAAATCCTGACGCACTCTCCAGGACTCGCAGCAAATCCTGACGCACTCTCCAGGACTCGCAGCAAATCCTGACGCACTCTCCAGGACTCGCAGCAAATCCTGACGCACTCTCCAGGACTCGCAGCAAATCCTGACGCACTCTCCAGGACCCGCAGCAAATCCTGACGCACTCTCCAGGACCCGCAGCAAATCCTGACGCACTCTCCAGGACAGGCAGCAAATCCTGACGCACTCTCCAGGACCCGCAGCACATCCTGACGCACTCTCCAGGACCCGCAGCAAATCCTGACGCACTCTCCAGGACCCGCAGCAAATCCTGACGCACTCTCCAGGACCCGCAGCAAATCCTGACGCACTCTCCAGGACCCGCAGCAAATCCTGACGCACTCTCCAGGACTCGCAGCAAATCCTGACGCACTCTCCAGGACTCGCAGCAAATCCTGACGCACTCTCCAGGACTCGCAGCAAATCCTGACGCACTCTCCAGGACTCGCACCAAATCCTGACGCACTCTCCAGGACTCGCACCAAATCCTGACGCACTCTCCAGGACTCGCACCAAATCCTGACGCACTCTCCAGGACCCGCACCAAATCCTGACGCACTCTCCAGGACCCGCAGCAAATCCTGACGCACTCTCCAGGACCCGCACCAAATCCTGACGCACTCTCCAGGACTCGCAGCAAATCCTGACACACTCTCCAGGACTCGCACCAAATCCTGACGCACTCTCCAGGACTCGCAGCAAATCCTGACACACTCTCCAGGACTCGCAGCAAATCCTGACACACTCTCCAGGACTCGCACCAAATCCTGACGCACTCTCCAGGACTCGCAGCAAATCCTGACGCACTCTCCAGGACTCGCAGCAAATCCTGACGCACTCTCCAGGACTCGCAGCAAATCCTGACACACTCTCCAGGACTCGCAGCAAATCCTGACACACTCTCCAGGACTCGCAGCAAATCCTGACACACTCTCCAGGACTCGCAGCAAATCCCGACACACTCTCCAGGACTCGCAGCAAATCCTGACACACTCTCCAGGACTCGCAGCAAATCCTGACACACTCTCCAGGACTCGCAGCAAATCCTGACACACTCTCCAGGACTCGCAGCAAATCCTGACACACTCTCCAGGACTCGCAGCAAATCCTGACACACTCTCCAGGACTCGCAGCAAATCCTGACACACTCTCCAGGACTCGCAGCAAATCCTGACACACTCTCCAGGACTCGCAGCAAATCCTGACACACTCTCCAGGACTCGCAGCAAATCCTGACACACTCTCCAGGACTCGCAGCAAATCCTGACACACTCTCCAGGACTCGCAGCAAATCCTGACACACTCTCCAGGACTCGCAGCAAATCCTGACACACTCTCCAGGACTCGCAGCAAATCCTGACACACTCTCCAGGACTCGCAGCAAATCCTGACACACTCTCCAGGACTCGCAGCAAATCCTGACACACTCTCCAGGACTCGCAGCAAATCCTGACACACTCTCCAGGACTCGCAGCAAATCCTGACACACTCTCCAGGACTCGCAGCAAATCCTGACACACTCTCCAGGACTCGCAGCAAATCCTGACACACTCTCCAGGACTCGCAGCAAATCCTGACACACTCTCCAGGACTCGCAGCAAATCCTGACACACTCTCCAGGACTCGCAGCAAATCCTGACACACTCTCCAGGACTCGCAGCAAATCCTGACACACTCTCCAGGACTCGCAGCAAATCCTGACACACTCTCCAGGACTCGCAGCAAATCCTGACACACTCTCCAGGACTCGCAGCAAATCCTGACACACTCTCCAGGACTCGCAGCAAATCCTGACACACTCTCCAGGACTCGCAGCAAATCCTGACACACTCTCCAGGACTCGCAGCAAATCCTGACACACTCTCCAGGACTCGCAGCAAATCCTGACACACTCTCCAGGACTCGCAGCAAATCCTGACACACTCTCCAGGACTCGCAGCAAATCCTGACACACTCTCCAGGACTCGCACCAAATCCTGACACACTCTCCAGGACTCGCAGCAAATCCTGACACACTCTCCAGGACTCGCAGCAAATCCTGACACACTCTCCAGGACTCGCAGCAAATCCTGACACACTCTCCAGGACTCGCAGCAAATCCTGACACACTCTCCAGGACTCGCAGCAAATCCTGACACACTCTCCAGGACTCGCAGCAAATCCTGACACACTCTCCAGGACTCGCAGCAAATCCTGACACACTCTCCAGGACTCGCAGCAAATCCTGACACACTCTCCAGGACTCGCAGCAAATCCTGACACACTCTCCAGGACTCGCAGCAAATCCTGACACACTCTCCAGGACTCGCAGCAAATCCTGACACACTCTCCAGGACTCGCAGCAAATCCTGACACACTCTCCAGGACTCGCAGCAAATCCTGACACACTCTCCAGGACTCGCAGCAAATCCTGACACACTCTCCAGGACTCGCAGCAAATCCTGACACACTCTCCAGGACTCGCAGCAAATCCTGACACACTCTCCAGGACTCGCAGCAAATCCTGACACACTCTCCAGGACTCGCAGCAAATCCTGACACACTCTCCAGGACTCGCAGCAAATCCTGACACACTCTCCAGGACTCGCAGCAAATCCTGACACACTCTCCAGGACTCGCAGCAAATCCTGACACACTCTCCAGGACTCGCAGCAAATCCTGACACACTCTCCAGGACTCGCAGCAAATCCTGACACACTCTCCAGGACTCGCAGCAAATCCTGACACACTCTCCAGGACTCGCAGCAAATCCTGACACACTCTCCAGGACTCGCAGCAAATCCTGACACACTCTCCAGGACTCGCAGCAAATCCTGACACACTCTCCAGGACTCGCAGCAAATCCTGACACACTCTCCAGGACTCGCAGCAAATCCTGACACACTCTCCAGGACTCGCAGCAAATCCTGACACACTCTCCAGGACTCGCAGCAAATCCTGACACACTCTCCAGGACTCGCAGCAAATCCTGACACACTCTCCAGGACTCGCAGCAAATCCTGACACACTCTCCAGGACTCGCAGCAAATCCTGACACACTCTCCAGGACTCGCAGCAAATCCTGACACACTCTCCAGGACTCGCAGCAAATCCTGACACACTCTCCAGGACTCGCAGCAAATCCTGACACACTCTCCAGGACTCGCAGCAAATCCTGACACACTCTCCAGGACTCGCAGCAAATCCTGACACACTCTCCAGGACTCGCAGCAAATCCTGACACACTCTCCAGGACTCGCAGCAAATCCTGACACACTCTCCAGGACTCGCAGCAAATCCTGACACACTCTCCAGGACTCGCAGCAAATCCTGACACACTCTCCAGGACTCGCAGCAAATCCTGACACACTCTCCAGGACTCGCAGCAAATCCTGACACACTCTCCAGGACTCGCAGCAAATCCTGACACACTCTCCAGGACTCGCAGCAAATCCTGACACACTCTCCAGGACTCGCAGCAAATCCTGACACACTCTCCAGGACTCGCAGCAAATCCTGACACACTCTCCAGGACTCGCAGCAAATCCTGACACACTCTCCAGGACTCGCAGCAAATCCTGACACACTCTCCAGGACTCGCAGCAAATCCTGACACACTCTCCAGGACTCGCAGCAAATCCTGACACACTCTCCAGGACTCGCAGCAAATCCTGACACACTCTCCAGGACTCGCAGCAAATCCTGACACACTCTCCAGGACTCGCAGCAAATCCTGACACACTCTCCAGGACTCGCAGCAAATCCTGACACACTCTCCAGGACTCGCAGCAAATCCTGACACACTCTCCAGGACTCGCAGCAAATCCTGACACACTCTCCAGGACTCGCAGCAAATCCTGACACACTCTCCAGGACTCGCAGCAAATCCTGACACACTCTCCAGGACTCGCAGCAAATCCTGACACACTCTCCAGGACTCGCAGCAAATCCTGACACACTCTCCAGGACTCGCAGCAAATCCTGACACACTCTCCAGGACTCGCAGCAAATCCTGACACACTCTCCAGGACTCGCAGCAAATCCTGACACACTCTCCAGGACTCGCAGCAAATCCTGACACACTCTCCAGGACTCGCAGCAAATCCTGACACACTCTCCAGGACTCGCAGCAAATCCTGACACACTCTCCAGGACTCGCAGCAAATCCTGACACACTCTCCAGGACTCGCAGCAAATCCTGACACACTCTCCAGGACTCGCAGCAAATCCTGACACACTCTCCAGGACTCGCAGCAAATCCTGACACACTCTCCAGGACTCGCAGCAAATCCTGACACACTCTCCAGGACTCGCAGCAAATCCTGACACACTCTCCAGGACTCGCAGCAAATCCTGACACACTCTCCAGGACTCGCAGCAAATCCTGACACACTCTCCAGGACTCGCAGCAAATCCTGACACACTCTCCAGGACTCGCAGCAAATCCTGACACACTCTCCAGGACTCGCAGCAAATCCTGACACACTCTCCAGGACTCGCAGCAAATCCTGACACACTCTCCAGGACTCGCAGCAAATCCTGACACACTCTCCAGGACTCGCAGCAAATCCTGACACACTCTCCAGGACTCGCAGCAAATCCTGACACACTCTCCAGGACTCGCAGCAAATCCTGACACACTCTCCAGGACTCGCAGCAAATCCTGACACACTCTCCAGGACTCGCAGCAAATCCTGACACACTCTCCAGGACTCGCAGCAAATCCTGACACACTCTCCAGGACTCGCAGCAAATCCTGACACACTCTCCAGGACTCGCAGCAAATCCTGACACACTCTCCAGGACTCGCAGCAAATCCTGACACACTCTCCAGGACTCGCAGCAAATCCTGACACACTCTCCAGGACTCGCAGCAAATCCTGACACACTCTCCAGGACTCGCAGCAAATCCTGACACACTCTCCAGGACTCGCAGCAAATCCTGACACACTCTCCAGGACTCGCAGCAAATCCTGACACACTCTCCAGGACTCGCAGCAAATCCTGACACACTCTCCAGGACTCGCAGCAAATCCTGACACACTCTCCAGGACTCGCAGCAAATCCTGACACACTCTCCAGGACTCGCAGCAAATCCTGACACACTCTCCAGGACTCGCAGCAAATCCTGACACACTCTCCAGGACTCGCAGCAAATCCTGACACACTCTCCAGGACTCGCAGCAAATCCTGACACACTCTCCAGGA
>NW_024470926.1:17500-20000 GCF_017639515.1 Carcharodon carcharias
AGACCGGGACTGTGCATGGTGCTCCGAATGTGGTCTAACCGAGGGATACGGAGACCGGGACTGTGCACAGTGCTCCGAGTGCGGTCTAACCGAGGGATACGGAGACCGGGACTGTGCACAGTGCTCCGAGTGTGGTCTAACCGAGGGATACGGAGACCGGGACTGTGCACAGTGCTCCGAGTGCGGTCCAACCGAGGGATACGGAGACTGGAACTGTGCACGGTGCTCCGAGTGCGGTCCAACCGAGGGATACGGAGACTGGAACTGTGCACGGTGCTCCGAGTGTGGTCTAACCGAGAGGTACGGAGACCGGAACTGTGCACGGTGCTCCGAGTGTGGTCTAACCGAGGGATACGGAGACCAGAACTGTGCACGGTGCTCCGAGTGTGGTCTAACCGAGGGATAAGGAGACCAGGAATGTGCACAGTGCTCCGAGTGTGCTCTAACCGAGGGATACGGAGACCGGAACTGTGCACAGTGCTCCGAGTGTGGTCTAACCGAGGGATAGGGAGACCGGAACTGTGCACGGTGCTCTGAGTGTAGTCTAACCGAGGGATACGGAGACCGGGACTGTGCACGGTGCTCCGAGTGTGGTCTAAGCGAGGGACACGGAGACCGGGACTGTGCACGGTGCTACGAGTGTGGTCTAACCGAGGGATACGGAGACCGGGAAAGTGCACGGTGCTCCGAGTGTTGTCTAACCGAGGGGTACGGAGACCAGAACTGTGCACAGTGCTCCGAGTGTGGTCTAACCGAGGGATATGGTCACCAGAACTGTGCACAGTGCTCCGAGTGTGGTTTAACCGAGGGATACGGAGACTGGGACTGTGCACAGTGCTCCCAGTGTGGTCTAACCGAGGGATATGCAGCATCCATATATTTTCCCAGGACTTAGGAGTTCAAGGGGTCAGACTAGAAATTAATGACGAAACACTTACTGGGAGCGGCGTTCCGGCATTTCATGCACAGGACTGCAACCATCCAAATCGGGACGATGAATAACAGCATCCAAAACACACCGCCAGCAGTGTACTCCATCCCACTCTGCAACAGGGAGTCACAGGGTTAGATAGAGTAAATCTCCCTCTACACTGTCCCCATCAAACACTCCCAGGACAGGTACAGCACGGGGTTAGATACAGAGTAAAGCTCCCTCTACACTGTCCCCATCAAACACTCCCAGGACAGGTACAGCACGGGGTTAGATACAGAGTAAATCTCCTTCTACACTGTCCCCATCAAACACTCCCAGGACAGGTACAGCACAGGGTTAGATACAGATCAACACCATAACCTGTCCTCTTCAAACACTCAGTACTGACCCTCCGACAATGCGGCTCTCCCTCAACACTGACCCTCCGACAGTGCAACTCTCCCTCAGTACTGACCCTCCGACAGTGCGGCTCTCCCTCAGCACTGACCCTTCAACAGTGCGGCGCTCCCTCAGCACTGACCCTCCGACAGTGCGGCTCTCCCTCAGCACTGTACCTCCAACAATGCGGTGCTCCCTCAGTACTGACCCTCCGACAGTGCGGCTCTCCCTCAGTACTGACCCTCCGACAGTGCGGCTCTCCCTCAGTACTGACCCTCCGACAGTGCGGCTCTCCCTCAGCACTGTACCTCCAACAATGCGGTGCTCCCTCAGTACTGACCCTCCGACAGTGCGGCTCTCCCTCAGTACTGACCCTCCGACAGTGCGGCTCTCCCTCAGTACTGACCATCCGACAGTGCGGCGCTCACTCAGCACTGACCCTCTGACAGTGCGGCTCTCCCTCAGCACTGTACCTCCGACAGTGCGGCTCTCCCTCAGTACTGACCCTCCGACAGTGTGGCTCTCCCTCAGCACTGACCCTCCGACAGTGCAACTCTCCCTCAGTACTGACCCTCCGACAGTGCGGCGCTCCCTCAGTACTGACCCTCCGACAGTGCGGCGCTACCTCAGCACTGACCCTCGGCAGTGCAGCTCTCCCTCAGTACTGACCCTCCGACAGTGCGGCTCTCCCTCAGCACTGACCCTCCGACAGTGCGGCACTCCCTCAGTACTGACCCTCCGACAGTGCAACTCTCCCTCAGTACTGACCCTCCGACAGTGCGGCGCTCCCTCAGTACTGACCCTCCGACAGTGCGGCGCTACCTCAGCACTGACCCTCGGCAGTGCAGCTCTCCCTCAGTACTGACCCTCCGACAGTGCGGCTCTCCCTCAGCACTGACCCTCCGACAGTGTGGCTCTCCCTCAGCACTGACCCTCCGACAGTGCGGCTCTCCCTCAGCACTGACCCTCGACAGTGCGGCTCTCCCTCAGCACTGACCCTCCGACAGTGCGGCTCTCCCTCAGCAATGACCCTCCGACAGTGCAGCGCTACCTCAGCACTGACCCTCGACAGTGCAGCTCTCCCTCAGTACTGACCCTCCGACAGTGCGGCTCTCCCTCAGTACTGACCCTCCGACAGTGCGGCTCTCCCTCAGCACTGACCCTCTGACAGTGCGGCTCTCCCTCAGC
>NW_024470927.1:0-5000 GCF_017639515.1 Carcharodon carcharias
TCACTACCCCTCCCCCACCCCCTCACTACCCCTCCCCCAACCCTCTCACTACCCCTCCCCCACCCCCTCACACCCTCCCCCACCCCCTCACTACCCCTCCCCCACACCCTCACTACACCTCCCCCACCCCCTCACTACCCCTCCCCCACCCTCTCACTACCCCTCCCCCACCCCCTCACTACCCCTCCCCCACCCTTTCACTACCCCTACCCCAACCGCTCACTACCCCTCCCCCACCCTCACACTACCCCTCCCCCACCCTCACACCACCCCTCCCCCACCCTGTCACTACCCCTCCCCCACCCCCTCACTACCCCTCCCCCACCCCTGACCCCCAACCCACACTCCAGCCCCTTCCCCACCCCCACCCTCCCCCCTCCCACCCTACTCCCTCGCCTCCTGGCCCTGCAGCTCTACTCCTTGAACCCCCACCATTACCCATCCCTTCTCTCACCCCCATCCCTCGTCCCCACCCTCCCCCCTGACCCCTGCACCCCCACCCGCCATTCCACACCCTCGCCCCTACCCTACAGAGATAGGGAGGGGTGTAGGGGCTGGAGGAGGTTACAGAGATAGGGAGGGGTGTAGGGACTGGAGGAGGTTACAGAGATAGGGAGGGGTGTAGGGGCTGGAGGAGGTTACAGAGATAGGGAGGCGTGTAGGGGCTGGAGGAGGTTACAGAGATACGGAGGGGTGTAGGGGCTGGAGGAGGTTACAGAGATAGGGAGGGGTGTAGGGGCTGGAGGAGGTTACAGAGATAGGGAGGGGTGTAGGGGCTGGAGGAGGTTTCAGAGATTGGGAAGGGTGTAGGGACTGGAGGAGGTTACAGAGATAGGGAGGGGTGTAGGGGCTGTAGGAGGTTACAGAGATAGGGAGGGGTGTAGGGGCTGTAGGAGGTTACAGAGATAGGGAGGGGTGTCGGGGCAGGAGGAGGTTACAGAGATAGGGAGGGGTGTAGGGGCTGGAGGAGGTTACAGAGATAGGGAGGGACGTAGGGGCTGGAGGAGGTTACAGAGATAGGGAGGGTTGTAGGGTCTGGAGGAGGTTACAGAGATATGGAGGGATGTAGGGGCTGGAGGAGGTAACATAGATAGGGAGGGGTGTAGGGGCTGTAGGAGGTTACAGAGATAGGGAGGGGTGTAGGGACTGGAGGAGGTTACAGAGATAGGGAGGGGTGTAGGCGTCAGAGGAGGTTACAGAGATAGGGAGGGGTGTAGGAGTTGGAGGAGGTTACAGAGATAGGGAGGGGTGTAGGGGCTGGAGGAGGTTAAAGAGATAGGGAGGGGTGTAGAGGCTGGAGGAGGTTACAGAGATAGGGAGGGGTTTAGGGGCTGGAGGAGGTTACAGAGATCGGGAGGGTTGTAGGGTCTGGAGGAGGTTACAGAGATAGGGAGGGGTGTAGGGGCAGGAGGAGGTTACAGAGATAGGGAGGGGTGTAGGGGCTGGAGGGGGGGCTCCCTGACTGGTGCCACTGGGAGGACCTGTACCCCAGGGAGAGTCTGCGTGGGGGAGTGTGTCAGCGTGTGTGCTTGTGGGGGTGTGTGTGTATGTGTCAGCGAGAGTGTGTGTGTACGTGGGAGGGTGTGTGTATGTGTCAGCGAGAGTGTGTGTGTACGTGGGAGGGTGTGTGTATGTGTCAGCGAGAGTGTGTGTGTACGTGGGAGGGTGTGTGTATGTGTCAGCGAGAGTGTGTGTGTACGTGGGAGGGTGTGTGTATGTGTCAGTGAGAGTGTGTGTGTACGTGGGAGGGTGTGTGTATGTGTCAGTGAGAGTGTGTGTGTACGTGGGAGGGTGTGTGTATGTGTCAGCGAGAGTGTGTGTGTATGTGTCAGCGAGAGTGTGTGTGTATGTGGGAGTGTGTGTGTATGTGTCAGCGAGAGTGTGTGTGTACGTGGGAGGGTGTGTGTATGTGTCAGTGAGAGTGTGTGTGTACGTGGGAGGGTGTGTGTATGTGTCAGCGAGAGTGTGTGTACGTGGGAGGGTGTGTGTATGTGTCAGCGAGAGTATGTGTGTACGTGGGAGGGTGTGTGTATGTGTCAGTGAGAGTGTGTGTGTACGTGGGAGGGTGTGTGTATGTGTCAGTGAGAGTGTGTGTGTACGTGGGAGGGTGTGTGTATGTGTCAGCGAGAGTGTGTGTACGTGGGAGGGTGTGTGTATGTGTCAGCGAGAGTGTGTGTGTATGTGGGAGGGTGTGTGTATGTGTCAGTGAGAGTGTGTGTGTACGTGGGAGGGTGTGTGTATGTGTCAGCGAGAGTGTGTGTGTACGTGGGAGGGTGTGTGTATGTGTCAGTGAGAGTGTGTGTGTACGTGGGAGGGTGTGTGTATGTGTCAGCGAGAGTGTGTGTGTACGTGGGAGGGTGTGTGTATGTGTCAGCGAGAGTGTGTGTACGTGGGAGGGTGTGTGTATGTGTCAGCGAGAGTGTGTGTGTATGTGGGAGTGTGTGTGTATGTCAGCGAGAGTGTGTGTGTATGTGGGAGTGTGTGTGTGTGTGTATGTGGGAGTGTGTGTGTGTCTGTATGTGGGAGTGTGTGTGTATGTATCAGCGAGAGTGTGTGTGTACGTGGGAGTGTGTGTCCTTCCCTCTGCCTGTGTCCCACACACTGACCATCTCTTTCCCCTGACGCTCCCAGAGATTTGAGCCAGTGGATTGGTACAGAGGGAACGATGTCGGAGCAGTCCATCATTCGAATCCCGCCCTATCATTACATCCACGTCCTGGACCAGAACAGTAACGTCGCCCGCATCGAGATTGGACCCAAAACCTACATCCGGCAGGACAACGAGAGGTGAGGGGGAGGGGAGAGAGCTGGGGGGGGGCAGGAGGATCGAGAGGGTTGGGACAGTGCGGCTCTCCCTCAGCACTGACCCTCCGACAGTGCGGCGCTCCCTCAGCGCTGACCCTCCGACAGTGCGGCGCTCCCTCAGCACTGACCCTCCGACAGTGCGGCTCTCCCTCAGCACTGACCCTCCGACAGTGCGGCTCTCCCTCAGCACTGACCCTCCGACAGTGCGGCTCTCCCTCAGCGCTGACCCTCCGACAGTGCGGCTCTCCCTCAGTACTGACCCTCCGACAGTGCGGCTCTCCCTCAGCGCTGACCCTCCGACAGTGCGGCGCTCCCTCAGCACTGACCCTCCGACAGTGCGGCGCTCCCTCAGCACTGACCCTCCGACAGTGCGGCTCTCCCTCAGCACTGACCCTCCGACAGTGCGGCTCTCCCTCAGTACTGACCCTCCGACAGTGCAGCACTCCCTCCGCACTGACCCTCTGACAGTGCGGCTCTCCCTCAGCACTGACCCTCCGACAGTGCGGCACTCCCTCAGCACTGACCCCTCCGACAGTGCGGCTCTCCCTCAGCACTGACCCTCCGACAGTGCGGCTCTCCCTCAGCACTGTCCCTCCGACAAAGCATCTCTCCCTCAGCACTGACCCTCCGACAGTGTGGCTCTCTCTCAGCACTGGCCGTCCGACAGTGCGGCTCTCCCTCAGCACTGACCCTCCGACAGTGCGGCTCTCCCCTCAGCACTGACCCTCCGACAGTGCGGCTCTCCCTCAGCAGTGACCCTCCGACAGTGCGGCTCTCCCTCAGCACTGACCCTCCGACAGTGCGGCGCTCCCTCAGTACTGACCCTCCGACAGTGCGGCTCTCCCTCAGCACTGACCCTCCGACCGTGCGGCTCTCCCTCAGCGCTGACCCTCCGACAGTGCGGCTCTCCCTCAGCACTGACCCTCCGACCGTGCGGCTCTCCCTCAGTACTGACCCTCCGACAGTGCGGCTCTCCCTCAGCACTGACCCTCCGACAGTGCGGCGCTCCCTCAGCGCTGACCCTCCGACAGTGCGGCGCTCCCTCAGCACTGACCCTCCGACAGTGCGGCTCTCCCTCAGCACTGACCCTCCGACAGTGCGGCTCTCCCTCAGCACTGACCCTCCGACAGTGCGGCTCTCCTCAGCGCTGACCCTCCGACAGTGCGGCTCTCCCTCAGTACTGACCCTCCGACAGTGCGGCTCTCCCTCAGCGCTGACCCTCCGACAGTGCGGCGCTCCCTCAGCACTGACCCTCCGACAGTGCGGCGCTCCCTCAGCACTGACCCTCCGACAGTGCGGCTCTCCCTCAGCACTGACCCTCCGACAGTGCGGCTCTCCCTCAGTACTGACCCTCCGACAGTGCAGCACTCCCTCCGCACTGACCCTCTGACAGTGCGGCTCTCCCTCAGCACTGACCCTCCGACAGTGCGGCACTCCCTCAGCACTGACCCTCCGACAGTGCGGCGCTCCCTCAGCACTGACCCTCCGACAGTGCGGCTCTCCCTCAGCACTGACCCTCCGACAGTGCGGCGCTCCCTCAGCACTGACCCTCCGACAGTGCGGCTCTCTCTCAGCACTGACCCTCCGACAGTGCGGCGCTCCCTCAGCACTGACCCTCCGACAGTGCGGCTCTCCCTCAGCACTGACCCTCCGACAGTGCGGCTCTCCCTCAGCACTGACCCTCCGACAGTGCGGCTCTCCCTCAGTACTGACCCTCCGACAGTGCGGCTCTCCCTCAGTACTGACCCTCCGACAGTGCGGCTCTCCCTCAGCACTGACCCTCCGACAGTGCGGCGCTCCCTCAGTACTGACCCTCCGACAGTGCGGCGCTCCCTCAGCGCTGACCCTCCGACAGTGCGGCTCTCCCTCAGCACTGACCCTCCGACAGTGCGGCTCTCCCTCAGTACTGACCCTCCGACAGCGCGGCACTCCCTCAGTACTGACCCTCCGACAGTGCGGCTCTCCCTCAGTACTGACCCTCCGACAGTGCGGCTCTCCCTCAGCACTGACCCTCCGACCGTGCGGCTCTCCCTCAGCGCTGACCCTCCGACAGTGCGGCTCTCCCTCAGCACTGACCCTCCGACCGTGCGGCTCTCCCTCAGTACTGACCCTCCGACAGTGCGGCTCTCCCTCAGCACTGACCCTCCGACAGTGCGGCTCTCCCTCGGCGCTTGCCCTCCGACAGTGCGGCTCTC
>NW_024470927.1:25000-44107 GCF_017639515.1 Carcharodon carcharias
CGTTTCTAACCACCACCCCCCCCCCCCCACCCTCCCCACAACCCCACACCCTCCCGAGTCTCCCCGGGGTCCGGGTCTCCCCACGGGCACTGACCGTTGGTTCTTGTTGCTACAGGCGAAGAGTGGTTAGTTCGGAAGGTGGGTGCTTACCTCCCTGGTGTGTATGAGGAAGTGGTGGACACTGTCAGTGCCTATGTGCTGACGGACAAGGTGAGTACCCAGCGGTGCCCCTGGGTGGGGGCAGTTGTCCGGGGTGGTGGGGGGGGGGCGGGGTGTGAGCTGGGACGGGCGATGACTGGGTCAGGGACCTGGATCTGTGAGGTTGGGGGGTCCCAGGTTGGGCACATGTTGCGTGTGGGGGAGGGTGAATTAGAGGCCAGGCTGCTACTTGGGGAGGTGGGTGAGAGTGGGGGACGGCCAGGGGTTTGATGAGGGCTCTGGTTTTTTGGCGGGGGGAAGGGGGTGGGAGTCGGGCAGGACCCCCCCCCGCCCCCCCACCCTCCCCCGGTGTTTGGCGAGGAGGGTGGGGCATTTCCCTTGCGCAGTGAGGGGAGTATGGGAGAGTCGGGGGGGACCCCCAGGGCCTGTGGGAGGGGAGGGGGCTGGTGGAGTCTGGCTCGGGACCCAGGGTTGGGGGGGAGAGAGAGTCAGTCCCCGGGACCCCCTGGTTTGGGGAGGGGGTCAGTCCATGGGACCCCCTGGTTTGGGGCGGGGAGGGGGTCAGTCCCTGGGACCCCCTGGTTTGGGGCGGGGAGGGGGTATGTCCCTGGGACCCCCTGGTTTGGGGCGGGGAGGGGATCTGTCCCCGGGACCCCCTGGTTTGGGGCGGGGAGGGGGTCTGTCCCCGGGACCCCCTGGTTTGGGGCGGGGAGGGGGTCAGTCTCCGAGACCCCCTGGTTTGGGGAGGGGTTCAGTCCCCGGGACCACTTGGTTTGGGGAGGGGGGTGGTCAGTCCCCGGGACCCCCTGATTTGGGGACGGGGGTGGTCAGTCCCCGGGACCCCCTGGTTTGGGGAGGGGAAGGGGTCAGTCCCCGGGACCCCCTGATTTGGGGAGGGGGGTGGTCAGTCCCCGGGACCCCCTGATTTGGGGAGGTGGGTGGTCAGTCCCCGGGACCACCTGG
The DNA here is from genome assembly GCF_017639515.1 of Carcharodon carcharias. Lineage (NCBI taxonomy): Eukaryota > Metazoa > Chordata > Chondrichthyes > Lamniformes > Lamnidae > Carcharodon > Carcharodon carcharias. Next base: position 26,123 of record NW_024470927.1, read on the forward strand.
TTTCGGGAAGGGTTCAGTCCCCGGGACCACTTGGTTTGGGGAGGGGGGTGGTCAGTCCCCGGGACCCCCTGGTTTGGGGAGGGAGTGGTCAGTCCCTGGGACCCCCTGGTTTGGGGAGGGGAGGGGGATCAGTCCCTGGGGCCCCCTGGTTTGGGGAGGGGGTCAGTCCCCGGGACCCCCTGGTTTGGGGCGGGGAGGGGGTCTGTCCCCGGGACCCCCTGGTTTGGGGCGGGGAGGGGGTCAGTCCCCAGGACCCCCTGGTTTGGGGTGGGGAGGGGGTCAGTCCCCGGGACCCCCTGGTTTGAGTCGGGGAGGGGGTCAGTCCCCGGGACCACTTGGTTTGGGGAGGGGGTCAGTACCCGCGACCCCCTTGTTTGGGGAGGTGTGTCAGTCCCTGGGACCCCCTGGTTTGGGAGGGGAGGGGGTCAGTCCCCGGGACCCCCTGGTTTGGGAGGGGAGGGGATCAGTCCCCGGGACCACTTGGTTTGGGGAGGGGGTCAGTACCCGCGACCCCCTTGTTTGGGGAGGTGTGTCAGTCCCTGGGAACCCCTGGTTTGGGAGGGAGGGGGTCAGTCCCCGGGACCCCCTGGTTTGAGTCGGGGAGGGGGTCAGTCCCTGGGACCCCCTGGTTTAGGGAGGTGTGTCAGTCCCTTGGACCCCCTGGTTTTGGGCGGGGAAGTGGTCAGTCCCCGGGACCCCCTGGTTTGGGGTGGGGAGGGGGTCAGTCCCCGGGACCCCCTGGTTTGGGGCGGGGAGGGGGTCTGTCCCCGGGACCCCCTGGTTTGGGGCGGGGAGGGGGTCAGTCCCCATTACCCCCTGGTTTGGGGCGGGGAGGCGGTCAGTCCCCGGGACCCCCTGGTCTGTGGTGGGGGGGGGGTTGGGGCAGGTCACTCTCTGGGTCCCCAGTGTTTGGCAGAGCTTGGGTGGGGGGGGGGTGTCAGTCCCTGGGACCCCTGGGTTTGGGGAGAGCAGGGTGGGCTGGTGAGTCCCCGGGCCCCCCTGGGTTTGGGGATCAGACATGCTGACCCTCCTTCCCACGCTCGACAGAATGCGCTCCACATGAGAGCGTCGCAGACATTCCGGCAGAGCGACGAGCAGGTCCGGAAGACTGGGGAGGAATGGCTGATCACCATGAACGACGCCGAGGCGTACATCCCCAACGTAAACGAGGAGCTGGTGGGAGTCGTCACCATCACCACCCTGAGCAGCCGACAATACTGCGTCATCCTGAATCCCATCGGAACCAATGGCAAACCACAGCTCGGCCAGAAGAGAGTGGTGAAGGTGAGGGAGGGGGAGGGGTGGGGCAGGGCAGAGGGCAGGGGTGGGGGGTTGGGGTGCAGAAAGGCCAGCCACCCATCCAGAATTAATCACAGACAGCGCCTGCACCCCTTGTCCGAACATTTCCCGCCCTCCAGATTTAGAGTGGGAACTTCCTATGTAAACGTGTCACGGTGCTTACCCACCGCCCCCACCTACTGGCCAGGCACGGTCATTGCAGCAAGTCGCGTTTCAAGTGGAGGGACTGCATTTCTATAGCACCACCCCCCACCCCCAGTGGATCACTTTCCAGCCAATGAGCTCTGTTTGAAGGGCGCCGGCTGTAGCAGCGCAGGCCAGGCAGGCTGCCCATTTACGCACAGCAAGATCCCACATAGAGGCAGTGAGGTAAGCCAGCAGGCAATCTGTGGTGGTGGGGTTTTTGCCAGAAAGGCAGCTTTTGGTCCCCAGGAGGACAGTCCAGCTTTGTTAGGAGGGTTTGTGCCTCTCCCCCCCTTTCAGGCAGTGAGTTCCAGATTCCCACCACCCTCTGGGTGAAGAAATTCTTCCTCACGTCCCCTCTAAACCTCCTGCCCCGTCCCTTAAATCTATGACCCCCCCCCCGGTTATTGATCCCTCCACCAAGGGGTAACGTTCCTTCCTGTCTACCCTATTCACGCCCCTTATAATGTTATACACCTCAATCATGTCCCCCCTCAATCTGCTCTGCTCCAGGGAAAATAACCCCAGTCTATCCAATCTCTCCCCATAACTAAAACTCTCCAGCCCAGGCAACATCCTGGTAAATCTGCTCTGCTCCAGGGAAAATAACCCCAGTCTATCCAATCTCTCCCCATAACTAAAACTCTCCAGCCCAGGCAACATCCTGGTAAATCTGCTCTGCTCTCTCTCTAGAGCAATCACATCCTTCCTATAATGTGGATTCCAGAACTGCTCACAATATTCTAGCTGTGGCCTAACCAGCGTTTTATACAGTTCCAGCATAACCTCCCTGCTCTTATATTCTACGCGTCGGCTAATAAAGGCAAGTATCCCATATGCCTTCTTAATCACCTTATCTCCCTGTCCCGCTACCTTAAGGGACCGGTGGACATGCACACCAAGGTCCCTCTGATCCTCGGTACTTCCCAGGGTCCCACCATTCATCGTGTATTCCCGTGTCTTGTTTGTCCAGCCCCAGTGCATCACCTCACACTTATCCCGATTAAATTCCATTTGCCACTGATCAGCCCATCTGACCAGCCGTCTATATCCTCCTGTAATCTAAGGCTCTCCTCCTCACTATACACCACCCCACCAATTTTCATGTCATCTGTGAACTTACTGATCTTACCCCCCCTACATTTAAGTCCAAATCATTTACATACCCGACAAGCAGCAAGGACCCCAGCACCGAGCCCTGCAGAACCCCACTGGAAACAGACGTCCAGTCACAAATACCCCTCTACCATCACCCTCTGCTTCCTGTCTCTCAGCCAGTTTTGGATCCAACGTGCCACTTTGCCTTGGATCCCTTGGGCTCTTACTCTCTTGACCAGTCTACCACGAGGGACCTTATCAGAAGCCTTGCTAAAGCCCATGTCGACCACATCGAATGCGTTACCCTCATTGACACTCCTGGTTACCTCCTCAAAAAAATTCCATCAAATTTGTCAAACACGACCTTCCCTTGACAAATCCACGCTGACTATCCCCGATTAAACCGTGTCCCTCCGAGAGCAGATATATTCTGTCCCTCAGAATTCTATCCGGTAACTTGCCCGCCACTGAGGTTAGATTGACTGGCCTGTAATTCCCTGGTCTATCCCTTCCTTCCTTGTTTAATGATGGGACAACGTTAGCAGTCCTCTGACACCTCACCTGTGGCCAGAGAGGATTTGAAAATTATTGCCAGCGCCCCTGATATCTCTTCCCTTGCCTCCCTCAACAGCCTGGGATACATCCCATCCTGGCCTGGAGATTTATCTACTTTTAAGGCTGTTAAACCCGCTTGTACCCCCCCTCTCTCTCTCTCTCTCTGTTAATTTCCTCTAATATTTCACAGTCCTCCACCCTGATGTCTATACCTGTGAAATCCATTTCCATTGTGAAGACCGAGGCAAAGTATTCACTGAGGACTGTACCCATGTTTTCTGGGTCCACGCAGAGTTACCTCTATGGTCCCTAAGTGGCCTAACTCTTTCCCAAGTTATTCTCTTGCTCTGTATATATTTAAAAACCCCTTTTGGGTTTTCCTTTATTCTACCCGATGCTTTCTAATGCACTCTCTTAGCTTTCCTAATTTCCTTAAGGTCCCCCCCGCACTCTTCATACTCCCCTAGGGACGCGCTATCTGCCATTAGCTTCTCTTTGCCCTTTAATCCTAACATTAATACCCCTCGACATCCAGGGTTCTCCGGACTTGGTTCCCCCCACCCCCCCCCCTTTGTCTTTACGGAAACATATTTGCCCCATACTCTCGCTATTTCCTCCTTGAATGCCTCCCACTTGCTCTGACACAGTTTTATCTGCAAGTAGCTGCTCCCAGTCCACTTGGGCCAAATCGAATCTCATCTTAGTAAAATCAGCCTGTCCTCCAGGTTTGAGCTTTTATTCCCGGCCCGACCTTTCCAGAACGAGCCTAAATCGAACTGAGTTATGGTCACTATCTCCTACATGCTCCCCTTTTTGATACACCTTCCACCTGCCCGGGCTCATTTCCGAATATTAGGTCCAGAACGGTCCCCTCCCTTGTTGGGCTTTCTGCATACTGGCTGAGAAAGGTCTCCTAGATGCAACATAAGAATTTTTCTCCCTCCCTACCTTGCACACTCAAATCATCCCAGTTAATATCTGGGTAGTTAAAATCCCAGACGATCACTGCCCTATTATTCTTACACTTCTCTGAAATGTGATTACACATTTGACCCTCTGTCTCACTCCCCAACTGTTTAGGGGCCTATAGTATGCACCCAGCAGGGTGTTTACCCCTCTTGTGTTTGTTAATTCTACCCATATGGCTTCATCTGCTGATCCTTCCAAGACATGATCCCTCCTCACGGCTACAATCGATTCCCTGATAAATATTGCGACCCCCCCCCTCCTCTCCGATCCCCCTCTCCATCTCGTCTGAATACCCGATAACCAGCAATGTTGAGCTGCCAATCCTGCCCTTTTTGCCAAGTCTCGGTCTTAACTATGATCTCACACTCCTGTGTGCCTATCTGTGCTCTCAGCTCGTCTGTCTTACTCCTCAGGTCCCTTCCATTAAAATATATTCCATTTAGTCTTGGTAAACTCACCTCTTTCTTATCTAGCACCTCCGACAGTGCGGCTCTCCCTCAGCACTGACTCTCCGACAGTGCGGCTCTCCCTGAGCACTGACCCTCCGACAGTGCGGCTCTCCCTCAGCACTGACCCTCCGACAGTGCGGCTCTCCCTGGCACTGACCCTCCGACAGTGCGGCTCTCCCTCAGCACTGACCCTCCGACAGTGCGGCTCTCCCTCAGCACTGACCCTCCGACAGTGCGGCTCTCCCTCAGCACTGACCCTCCGACAGTGCGGCTCTCCCTCAGTACTGACCCTCTGGCAGTGCGGCACTCCCTCAGCACTGACCCTCCCACAGTGCGGCTCTCCCTCAGCACTGACCCTACGACAGTGCGGCTCTCCCTCAGCACTGACCCTCCGACAGTGCGGCTCTCCCTCAGCACTGACCCTCCGACAGTGCGGCTCTCCCTCAGCACTGACCCTCCGACAGTGCGGCTCTCCCTCAGCACTGACCCTCCGACAGTGCGGCTCTCCCTCAGCACTGACCCTCTGACAGTGCGGCTCTCCCTCAGTACTGACCCTCCGACAGTGCGGCTCTCCCTCAGCGCTGACCCTCTGACAGTGCGGCTCTCCCTCAGCACTGACCCTCGGACAGTGCGGCTCTCCCTCAGCACTGACCCTCCGACAGTGCGGCTCTCCCTCAGCACTGACCCTCCGACAGTGCGGCTCTCCCTCAGCACTGACCCTCCGACAGTGCGGCTCTCCCTCAGCACTGACCCTCCGACAGTGCGGCTCTCCCTCAGCACTGACCCTCCGACAGTGCGGCTCTGCCTCAGCGCTGACCCTCCGACAGTGCGGCTCTCCCTCAGCACTGACCCTCCGACAGTGCGGCTCTCCCTCAGCGCAGACCCTCTGACAGTGCGGCTCTCCCTCAGCGCAGACCCTCTGACAGTGCGGCTCTCCCTCAGCGCAGACCCTCCGACAGTGCGGCTCTCCCTCAGCGCAGACCCTCTGACAGTGTGTGGAGATGCTGATTGGAGTTTGTTTCTCTGCTTCCTGACAGGGTGAGAAATCGTTCTTCCTGCAGCCCGGAGAGGAGTTGGAAAATGGGATTCAGGATATATTTGTCCTGTCGGAGGAGCAGGGACTGGTCCTCAAATCCATCCAGGCTTTTGTCGACAAGGATTCAGTAAGTAGCTCATAGGATTGTCCCCGCACCCGTCTCCCTGTCTCACTCGGTGCCCGTCTCCCTGTCTCACTCGGTGCCCGTCTCCTCTGTCTCTCTCCGTCTCTGTCTCTCTCCGTCTCTGTCTCCCTCCGTCTCTGTCTCCCTCCGTCTCTGTCTCCCTCCGTCTCTGTCTCCCTCCGTCTCTGTCTCCCTCCGTCTCTGTCTCCCTCCGTCTCTGTCTCCCTCCGTCTCTGTCTCCCTCCGTCTCTGTCACCCTCCGCCTCTGTCACCCTCCGCCTCTGTCTCCCTCCGCCTCTGTCTCCCTCCGCCTCTGTCTCCCTCCGCCTCTGTCTCCCTCCGCCTCTGTCTCCCTCCGCCTCCGTCTCCCTCCGCCTCCGTCTCCCTCCGCCTCCGTCTCCCTCCGCCTCCGTCTCCCTCCGCCTCCGTCTCCCTCCGCCTCCGTCTCCCTCCGCCTCCGTCTCCCTCCGCCTCCGTCTCCCTCCGCCTCCGTCTCCCTCCGCCTCCGTCTCCCTCCGCCTCCGTCTCCCTCCGCCTCCGTCTCCCTCCGCCTCCGTCTCCGTCTCCCTCCGTCTCCGTCTACCTCCGTCTCCGTCTCCCTCCCTCTCCGTCTCCCTCCCTCTCCGCCTCCCTCCCTCTCCGCCTCCCTCTCCGTCTCCCTCCCTCTCCGTCTCCCTCCCTCTCCGCCTCCCTCCCTCTCCGCCTCCCTCCCTCTCCGCCTCCCTCCCTCTCCGCCTCCCTCCCTCTCCGCCTCCCTCCCTCTCCGTCTCCCTCCCTCTCCGTCTCCCTCCCTCTCCGTCTCCCTCCCTCTCCGTCTCCCTCCCTCTCCGTCTCCCTCCCTCTCCGTCTCCCTCCCTCTCCGTCTCCGTATCCCTCTCCGTCTCCGTATCCCTCTCCCTCTCCCTCTCCCTCCGTCTCCCTCTCCCTCTCCCTCCGTCTCCGTCTCCGTCTCCCTCCGTCTCCGTCTCCCTCCGTCTCCGTCTCCCTCCGTCTCCGTCTCCCTCCGTCTCCGTCTCCCTCCGTCTCCGTCTCCCTCCGCCTCCGTCTCCTTCCGCCTCCGTCTCCCTCCGCCTCCGTCTCCCTCCGCCTCCGTCTCCCTCCGCCTCCGTCTCCCTCCGCCTCCGTCTCCCTCCGCCTCCGTCTCCCTCCGCCTCCGTCTCCCTCCGCCTCCGTCTCCCTCCGCCTCCGTCTCCCTCCGCCTCCGTCTCCCTCCGCCTCCGTCTCCCTCCGCCTCCGTCTCCCTCCGTCTCCGCCTCCCTCCGTCTCCGCCTCCCTCCGTCTCCGCCTCCCTCCGCCTCCGTCTCCCTCCGCCTCCGTCTCCCTCCGCCTCCGTCTCCCTCCGTCTCCGTCTCCCTCCGTCTCCGTCTCTCCCTCCGTCTCTCCCTCCGTCTCTCCCTCCGTCTCTCCCTCCGTCTCTCCCTCCGTCTCTCCCTCCGTCTCTCCCTCCGTCTCTCCCTCCGTCTCTCCCTCCGTCTCTCACTCCGTCTCTCACTCCGTCCCCCACTGTCTCTGTCCCTCACTGTCTCTGTCCCTCACTGTCTCTGTCCCTCACTGTCTCTGTCCCTCACTGTCTCTGTCCCTCACTGTCTCTGTCCCTCACTGTCTCTGTCCCTCACTGTCTCTGTCCCTCACTGTCTCTGCCCTGCTCTCTGCCCCGCTCTCTCTATCTCTAACTCTCGCTCCGTTTCACGTTTACATTGCTCTCTTTCTTACCCTTTCCAAAGGAGGGGAAGGACCTTCCCCGAAAGCCAGGGGATCGCTGGATGATTCGAGGACCCCTCGAGTATGTTCCCCCGGTGGAGGTGGAGGTTCTGTGCAAGAGGGAGGCCATTGCACTGGATGAAAATGAAGGAATCTACGTTCGCGACTTTAAAACTGGCAAGGTGAGTGTTTCAGAGAGCGAGGGGAATCGCCCATTCTCATCCCCCAGAGTGATCAGTCCCAGTGCTGTCTGTCCTCCCCCAGAGTGATCAGTCCAAGCGCTGTCTGTCCCTCCCCCCAGAGTGATCAGTCCCAGTGCTGTCTGTCCCTCCCATTCCCCAGAGTGATCAGTCCCAGTGCTGTCTGTCCCTCCCATCCCCCAGAGTGATCAGTCCCAGTGCTGTCTGTCCCTCCCATCTCCCAGAGTGATCAGTCCCAGTGCTGTCTGTCCCTCCCATCCCCCAGAGTGATCAGTCCCAGTGCTGTCTGTCCCTCCCCCAGAGTGATCAGTCCCAGTGCTGTCTGTCCCTCCCCCCAGAGTGATCAGTCCCAGTGCTGTCTGTCCCTCCCATCCCCCAGAGTGATCAGTCCCAGTGCTGTCTGTCCCTCCCCCAGAGTGATCAGTCCCAGTGCTGTCTGTCCCATCCCCCAGAGTGATCAGTCCCAGTGCTGTCTGTCCCTCCCCCCAGAGTGATCTGTCCCAGTGCTGTCTGTCCCTCCCCCAGAGTGATCAGTCCCAGTGCTGTCTGTCCCTCCCATCCCCCAGAGTGATCAGTCCCAGTGCTGTCTGTCCCTCCCATCCCCCAGAGTGATCAGTCCCAGTGCTGTCTGTCCCTCCCCCAGAGTGATCAGTCCCAGTGCTGTCTGTCCCTCCCATCTCCCAGAGTGATCAGTCCCAGTGCTGTCTGTCCCTCCCCCAGAGTGATCAGTCCCAGTGCTGTCTGTCCCTCCCCCCAGAGTGATCAGTCCCAGTGCTGTCTGTCCCTCCCCCAGAGTGATCAGTCCCAGTGCTGTCTGTCCCTCCATCCCCCAGAGTGATCAGTCCCAGTGCTGTCTGTCCCTCCCATCTCCAGAGTGATCAGTCCCAGTGCTGTCTGTCCCTCCCCCAGAGTGATCAGTCCCAGTGCTGTCTGTCCCTCCCATCCCCAGAGTGATCAGTCCCAGTGCTGTCTGTCCCTCCCCCAGAGTGATCAGTCCCAGTGCTGTCTGTCCCTCCCTCCAGAGTGATCAGTCCCAGTGCTGTCTGTCCCTCCCCCAGAGTGATCAGTCCCAGTGCTGTCTGTCCCTCCCCCAGAGTGATCAGTCCCAGTGCTGTCTGTCCCTCCCCCCAGAGTGATCAGTCCCAGTGCTGTCTGTCCCTCCCATCCCCCAGAGTGATCAGTCCCAGTGCTGTCTGTCCCTCCCCCAGAGTGATCAGTCCCAGTGCTGTCTGTCCCATCCCCCAGAGTGATCAGTCCCAGTGCTGTCTGTCCCTCCCCCCAGAGTGATCAGTCCCAGTGCTGTCTGTCCCATCCCCCAGAGTGATCTGTCCCAGTGCTGTCTGTCCCTCCCCCAGAGTGATCAGTCCCAGTGCTGTCTGTCCCTCCCCCAGAGTGATCAGTCCCAGTGCTGTCTGTCCCTCCCCCAGAGTGATCAGTCCCAGTGCTGTCTGTCCCTCCCCCAGAGTGATCAGTCCCAGTGCTGTCTGTCCCTCCCTCTCCCAGAGTGATCAGTCCCAGTGCTGTCTGTCCCTCCCATCTCCCAGAGTGATCAGTCCCAGTGCTGTCTGTCCCTCCCCCAGAGTGATCAGTCCCAGTGCTGTCTGTCCCTCCCCCAGAGTGATCAGTCCCAGTGCTGTCTGTCCTTCCCCCAGAGTGAGCAGTCCCAGTGCTGTCTGTCCCTCCCCCCAGAGTGATCAGTCCCAGTGCTGTCTGTCTCTCCCCCAGAGTGATCAGTCCCAGTGCTGTCTGGCCCTCCCCCCAGAGTGATCAGTCCCAGTGCTGTCTGTCCCTCCCCCAGAGTGATCAGTCCCAGTGCTGTCTGTCCCTCCCCCAGAGTGATCAGTCCCAGTGCTGTCTGTCCCTCCATCCCCAGAGTGATCAGTCCCAGTGCTGTCTGTCCTCCCCCAGAGTGATCAGTCCCAGTGCTGTCTGTCCCTCCCCCCAGAGTGATCAGTCCCAGTGCTGTCTGTCCCTCCCCCAGAGTGATCAGTCCCAGTGCTGTCTGTCCCTCCCCCAGAGTGATCAGTCCCAGTGCTGTCTGTCCCTCCCATCTCCCAGAGTGATCAGTCCCAGTGCTGTCTGTCCCTCCCCCAGAGTGATCAGTCCCAGTGTTGTCTGTCCCTCCCCCCAGAGTGATCAGTCCCAGTGCTGTCTGTCCCTCCCCCAGAGTGATCAGTCCCAGTGCTGTCTGTCCCTCCCCCAGAGTGATCAGTCCCAGTGCTGTCTGTCCCTCCCATCTCCCAGGGTGATCAGTCCCAGTGCTGTCTGTCCCTCCCATCTCCCAGGGTGATCAGTCCCAGTGCTGTCTGTCCCTCCCCCAGAGTGATCAGTCCCAGTGCTGTCTGTCCCTCCCATCTCCCAGAGTGATCAGTCCCAGTGCTGTCTGTCCCTCCCCCCAGAGTGATCAGTCCCAGTGCTGTCTGTCCCTCCCCCCAGAGTGATCAGTCCCAGTGCTGTCTGTCCCTCCCATCCCCCAGAGTGATCAGTCCCAGTGCTGTCTGTCCCTCCCATCTCCCAGAGTGATCAGTCCCAGTGCTGTCTGTCCCTCCCCCAGAGTGATCAGTCCCAGTGCTGTCTGTCCCTCCCCCAGAGTGATCAGTCCCAGTGCTGTCTGTCCCTCCCATCTCCCAGAGTGATCAGTCCCAGTACTGTCTGTCCCTCCCCCCAGAGTGATCAGTCCCAGTGCTGTCTGTCCCTCCCATCCCCCAGAGTGATCAGTCCCAGTGCTGTCTGTCCCTCCCATCTCCCAGAGTGATCAGTCCCAGTGCTGTCTGTCCCTCCCCCAGAGTGATCAGTCCCAGTGCTGTCTGTCCCTCCCCCCAGAGTGATCAGTCCCAGTGCTGTCTGTCCCTCCCATCCCCAGAGTGATCAGTCCCAGTACTGTCTGTCCCTCCCCCAGAGTGATCAGTCCCAGTGCTGTCTGTCCCTCCCCCAGAGTGATCAGTCCCAGTGCTGTCTGTCCCTCCCCCAGAGTGATCAGTCCCAGTGCTGTTTGTCCCTCCCCCAGAGTGATCAGTCCCAGTGCTGTCTGTCCCTCCCCTCCCCCAGAGTGATCAGTCCCAGTGCTGTCTGTCCCTCCCCCAGAGTGATCAGTCCCAGTGCTGTCTGTCCCTCCCCCCAGAGTGATCAGTCCCAGTGCTGTCTGTCCCTCCCCCCAGAGTGATCAGTCCCAGTGCTGTCTGTCCCTCCCCCAGAGTGATCAGTCCCAGTGCTGTCTGTCCCTCCCCCAGAGTGATCAGTCCCAGTGCTGTCTGTCCCTCCCCCAGAGTGATCAGTCCCAGTGCTGTCTGTCCCTCCCCCAGAGTGATCAGTCCCAGTGCTGTCTGTCCCTCCCCCAGAGTGATCAGTCCCAGTGCTGTCTGTCCCTCCCCCAGAGTGATCAGTCCCAGTGCTGTCTGTCCCTCCCCGAGAGTGATCAGTCCCAGTGCTGTCTGACCCTCCCCCAGAGTGATCAGTCCCAGTGCTGTCTGTCCCTCCCCCCAGAGTGATCAGTCCCAGTGCTGTCTGTCCCTCCCCCAGAGTGATCAGTCCCAGTGCTGTCTGTCCCTCCCATCTCCCAGAGTGATCAGTCCCAGTGCTGTCTGTCCCTCCCCCAGAGTGATCAGTCCCAGTGCTGTCTGTCCCTCCCATCTCCCAGAGTGATCAGTCCCAGTGCTGTCTGTCCCTCCCCGAGAGTGATCAGTCCCAGTGCTGTCTGACCCTCCCCCAGAGTGATCAGTCCCAGTGCTGTCTGTCCCTCCCCCAGAGTGATCAGTCCCAGTGCTGTCTGTCCCTCCCCCAGAGTGATCAGTCCCAGTGCTGTCTGTCCCTCCCATCTCCCAGAGTGATCAGTCCCAGTGCTGTCTGTCCTATCCCCCAGAGTGATCAGTCCCAGTGCTGTCTGTCCCTCCCCCCAGAGTGATCAGTCCCAGTGCTGTCTGTCCCTCCCCCCAGAGTGATCAGTCCCATGGCTGTCTGTCCCTCTCCCAGAGTGATCAGTCCCAGTGCTGTCTGTCCCTCCCCCAGAGTGATCAGTCCCAGTGCTGTCTGTCCCTCCCCCAGAGTGATCAGTCCCAGTGCTGTCTGTCCCTCTCATCCCCCAGAGTGATCAGTCCCAGTGCTGTCTGTCCCTCCCCCAGAGTGATCAGTCCCAGTGCTGTCTGTCCCTCCCCCCAGAGTGATCAGTCCCAGTGCTGTCTGTCCCTCCCATCTCCCAGAGTGATCAGTCCCAGTGCTGTCTGTCCCTCCCCCCAGAGTGATCAGTCCCAGTGCTGTCTGTCCCTCCCCCCAGAGTGATCAGTCCCAGTGCTGTCTGTCCCTCCCCCAGAGTGATCAGTCCCAGTGCTGTCTGTCCCTCTCCCAGAGTGATCAGTCCCAGTGCTGTCTGTCCCTTCCCCAGAGTGATCAGTCCCAGTGCTGTCTGTCCCTCCCCCAGAGTGATCAGTCCCAGTGCTGTCTGTCCCTCCCATCTCCAGAGTGATCAGTCCCAGTGCTGTCTGTCCCTCCCCAGAGTGATCAGTCCCAGTGCTGTCTGTCCCTCCCATCCCCCAGAGTGATCAGTCCCAGTGCTGTCTGTCCCTCCCCCAGAGTGATCAGTCCCAGTGCTGTCTGTCCCTCCCCCCAGAGTGATCAGTCCCAGTGCTGTCTGTCCCTCCCCCCAGAGTGATCAGTCCCAGTGCTGTCTGTCCCTCCCCCAGAGTGATCAGTCCCAGTGCTGTCTGTCCCTCTCCCAGAGTGATCAGTCCCAGTGCTGTCTGTCCCTTCCCCAGAGTGATCAGTCCCAGTGCTGTCTGTCCCTCCCCCAGAGTGATCAGTCCCAGTGCTGTCTGTCCCTCCCATCTCCCAGAGTGATCAGTCCCAGTGCTGTCTGTCCCTCCCCCAGAGTGATCAGTCCCAGTGCTGTCTGTCCCTCCCATCCCCCAGAGTGATCAGTCCCAGTGCTGTCTGTCCCTCCCCCAGAGTGATCAGTCCCAGTGCTGTCTGTCCCTCCCCCAGAGTGATCAGTCCCAGTGCTGTCTGTACCTCCCCCAGAGTGATCAGTCCCAGTGCTGTCTGTCCTCCCCCAGAGTGATCAGTCCCAGTGCTGTCTGTCCCTCCCCCAGAGTGATCAGTCCCAGTGCTGTCTGTCCCTCCCCCAGAGTGATCAGTCCCAGTGCTCTCTGTCCCTCCCCCAGAGTGATCAGTCCCAGTGCTGTCTGTCCCTCCCATCTCCCAGAGTGATCAGTCCCAGTGCTGTCTGTCCCTCCCATCCCCCAGAGTGATCAGTCCCAGTGCTGTCTGTCCCTCCCATCTCCCAGAGTGATCAGTCCCAGTGCTGTCTGTCCCTCCCCCCAGAGTGATCAGTCCCAGAGCTGTCTGTCCCTCCCCCAGAGTGATCAGTCCCAGTGCTGTCTGTCCCTCCCCCAGAGTGATCAGTCCCAGTGCTGTCTGTCCCTCCCCCAGAGTGATCAGTCCCAGTGCTGTCTGTCCCTCCCCCAGAGTGATCAGTCCCAGTGCTGTCTGTCCCTCCCCCAGAGTGATCAGTCCCAGTGCTGTCAGTCCCTCCCATCTCCAGAGTGATCAGTCCCAGTGCTGTCTGTCCCTCCCATCCCCAGAGTGATCAGTCCCAGTGCTGTCTGTCCTCCCATCTCCCAGAGTGATCAGTCCCAGTGCTGTCTGTCCCTCCCCCCAGAGTGATCAGTCCCAGTGCTGTCTGTCCCTCCCCCAGAGTGATCAGTCCCAGTGCTGTCTGTCCCTCCCCCAGAGTGATCAGTCCCAGTGCTGTCTGTCCCTCGCCCAGAGTGATCAGTCCCAGTGCTGTCTGTCCCTCCCCCAGAGTGCTCAGTCCCAGTGCTGTCTGTCCCTCCCACAGAGTGAGCAGTCCCAGTGCTGTCTGTCCCTCCCCCAGAGTGATCAGTCCCAGTGCTGTCTGTCCCTCCCCCCAGAGTGATCAGTCCCAGTGCTGTCTGTCCCTCCCCCCAGAGTGATCAGTCCCAGTGCTGTCTGTCCCTCCCCCAGAGTGATCAGTCCCAGTGCTGTCTGTCCCTCCCATCTCCCAGAGTGATCAGTCCCAGTGCTGTCTGTCCCTCCCCCAGAGTGATCAGTCCCAGTGTTGTCTGTCCCTCCCCCCAGAGTGATCAGTCCCAGTGCTGTCTGTCCCTCCCCCAGAGTGATCAGTCCCAGTGCTGTCTGTCCCTCCCCCAGAGTGATCAGTCCCAGTGCTGTCTGTCCCTCCCATCTCCCAGAGTGATCAGTCCCAGTGCTGTCTGTCCCTCCCCCAGAGTGATCAGTCCCAGTGCTGTCTGTCCCTCCCATCTCCCAGGGTGATCAGTCCCAGTGCTGTCTGTCCCTCCCCCAGAGTGATCAGTCCCAGTGCTGTCTGTCCCTCCCCCAGAGTGATCAGTCCCAGTGCTGTCTGTCCCTCCCCCCAGAGTGATCAGTCCCAGTGCTGTCTGTCCCTCCCATCCCCAGAGTGATCAGTCCCAGTGCTGTCTGTCCCTCCCATCTCCCAGAGTGATCAGTCCCAGTGCTGTCTGTCCCTCCCCCAGAGTGATCAGTCCCAGTGCTGTCTGTCCCTCCCATCTCCCAGAGTGATCAGTCCCAGTGCTGTCTGTCCCTCCCCCAGAGTGATCAGTCCCAGTGCTGTCTGATCCTCCCATCTCCCAGAGTGATCAGTCCCAGTGCTGTCTGTCCCTCCCATCTCCCAGAGTGATCAGTCCCAGTGCTGTCTGTCCCTCCCATCTCCCAGAGTGATCAGTCCCAGTGCTGTCTGTCCCTCCCATCCCCCAGAGTGATCAGTCCCAGTGCTGTCTGTCCCTCCCCCAGAGTGATCAGTCCCAGTGCTGTCTGTCCCTCCCCCAGAGTGATCAGTCCCAGTGCTGTCTGTCCCTCCCATCTCCCAGAGTGATCAGTCCCAGTGCTGTCTGTCCTATCCCCCAGAGTGATCAGTCCCAGTGCTGTCTGTCCCTCCCATCCCCCAGAGTGATCATTCCCAGTGCTGTCTGTCCGTCCCATCCCCCAGAGTGATCAGTCCCAGTGCTGTCTGTCCCTCCCATCCCCCAGAGTGATCAGTCCCAGTGCTGTCTGTCCCTCCCCCAGAGTGATCAGTCCCAGTGCTGTCTGTCCCTCCCATCCCCCAGAGTGATCAGTCCCAGTGCTCTCTGTCCCTCCCATCCCCCAGAGTGATCAGTCCCAGTGCTGTCTGTCCCTCCCCCCAGAGTGATCAGTCCCAGTGCTGTCTGTCCCTCCCATTCCCCAGAGTGATCAGTCCCAGTGCTGTCTGTCCCTCCCCCAGAGCGATCAGTCCCAGTGCTGTCTGTCCCTCCCCCAGAGTGATCAGTCCCAGTGCTGTCTGTCCCTCCCCCAGAGTGATCAGTCCCAGTGCTGTCTGTCCCTCTCCCAGAGTGATCAGTCCCAGTGCTGTCTGTCCCTCTCCCAGAGTGATCCGTCCCAGTGCTGTCTGTCCCTCCCCCAGAGTGATCAGTCCCAGTGCTGTCTGTCCCTCCCCCAGAGTGATCAGTCCCAGTGCTGTCTGTCCCTCCCCCAGAGTGATCAATCCCAGTGCTGTCTGTCCCTCCCCCAGAGTGATCAGTCCCAGTGCTGTCTGTCCCTCCCCCAGAGTGATCAGTCCCAGTGCTGTCTGTCCCTCCCCCAGAGTGATCAGTCCCAGTGCTGTCTGTCCCTCCCCCCAGAGTGATCAGTCCCAGTGCTGTCTGTCCCTCCCCCAGAGTGATCAGTCCTTGTGCTGTCTGTCCCTCCCCCAGAGTGATCAGTCCCAGTGCTGTCTGTCCCTCCCCCCAGAGTGATCAGTCCCAGTGCTGTCTGTCCCTCCCCCCAGAGTGATCAGTCCCAGTGCTGTCTGTCCCTCCCCCAGAGTGATCAGTCCCAGTGCTGTCTGTCCCTCCCCCAGAGTGATCAGTCCCAGTGCTGTCTGTCCCTCCCCCAGAGTGATCAGTCCCAGTGCTGTCTGTCCCTCCCATCTCCCAGAGTGATCAGTCCCAGTGCTGTCTGTCCCTCCCCCCAGAGTGATCAGTCCCAGTGCTGTCTGTCCCTCCCCCAGAGTGATCAGTCCCAGTGCTGTCTGTCCCTCCCCCAGAGTGATCAGTCCCAGTGCTGTCTGTCCCTCCCCCAGAGTGATCAGTCCCAGTGCTGTCTGTCCCTCCCCCAGAGTGATCAGTCCCAGTGCTCTCTGTCCCTCCCCCAGAGTGATCAGTCCCAGTGCTGTCAGTCCCTCCCATCTCCCAGAGTGATCAGTCCCAGTGCTGTCTGTCCCTCCCATCCCCCAGAGTGATCAGTCCCAGTGCTGTCTGTCCCTCCCATCTCCCAGAGTGATCAGTCCCAGTGCTGTCTGTCCCTCCATCTCCCAGAGTGATCAGTCCCAGTGCTTTCTGTCCCTCCCATCCCCCAGAGTGATCAGTCCCAGTGCTGTCTGTCCCTCCCCCCAGAGTGATCAGTCCCAGTGCTGTCTGTCCCTCCCCCCAGAGTGATCAGTCCCTGTGCTGTCTGTCCCTCCCCCAGAGTGATCAGTCCCAGTGCTGTCTGTCCCTCCCATCTCCCAGAGTGATCAGTCCCAGTGCTGTTTGTCCCTCCCATCTCCCAGAGTGATCAGTCCCAGTGCTGTCTGTCCCTCCCCCAGAGTGATCAGTCCCAGTGCTGTCTGTCCCTCCCCCAGAGTGAGCAGTCTCAGTGCTGTCTGTCCCTCCCCCAGAGTGATCAATCCCAGTGCTGTCTGTCCCTCCCCCAGAGTGATCAGTCCCAGTGCTGTCTGTCCCTCCCATCTCCCAGAGTGATCAGTCCCAGTGCTGTCTGTCCCTCCCCCAGAGTGATCAGTCCCAGTGCTGTCTGTCCTCCCCCCTGCTCTAACCCCCTCCCCCCTGCTCTAACCCCCTCCCCCCTGCTCTAACCCCCTCCCCCCTGCTCTAACCCCCTCCCCCCTGCTCTAACCCCCTCCCCCCTGCTCTAACCCCCTTCCCCCTCCTCTATCCCCCTCCCCCCTGCTCTAAACTCCTCCCCCCTGCTCTAGGCCCCTCCCACCTCCTCTATCCCCCTCCCCCCTGCTCTAGGCCCCTCCCCCCTGCTCTAACCCCCTCCCCCCTGCTCTAACCCCCTCCCCCCTGCTCTAACCCCCTCCCCCCTGCTCTAACCACCTCCCCCCTCCTCTATCCCCCTCCCCCCTGCTCTAAACACCTCCCCCCTGCTCTAGGCCCCTCCCCCCTGCTCTAGGCCCCTCCCCCCTGCTCTAGGCCCCTCCCCCCTGCTCTAGGCCCCTCCCCCCTGCTCTAGGCCCCTCCCCCCTGCTCTAGGCCCCTCCCCCCTGCTCTAGGCCCCCTCCCCCCTGCTCTAGGCCCTCCCCCCTGCTCTAGGCCCCTCCCCCCTGCTCTAGGCCCCTCCCCCCTGCTCTAGGCCCCTCCCCCCTGCTCTAGGGCCCCTCCCCCCTGCTCTAGGCCCCTCCCCCCTGCTCTAGGCCCCTCCCCCCTGCTCTAGGCCCCTCCCCCCTGCTCTAGGCCCCTCCCCCCTGCTCTAGGGCCCCTCCCCCCTGCTCTAGGCCCCTCCCCCCTGCTCTAGGCCCCTCCCCCTGCTCTAGGCCCCTCCCCCCTGCTCTAGGCCCCTCCCCCCTGCTCTAGGCCCCTCCCCCCCTGCTCTAGGCCCCTCCCCCCTGCTCTAGGCCCCTCCCCCCTGCTCTAGCCCCTCCCCCCTGCTCTAGGCCCCTCCCCCCTGCTCTAGGCCCCTCCCCCTGCTCTAGGCCCTCCCCCCTGCTCTAGGCCCCTCCCCCCTGCTCTAGGCCCCTCCCCCCTGCTCTAGGCCCCCCTGCTCTAGGCCCCTCCTGCTCTAGGCCCCTCCCCCCTGCTCTAGGCCCCTCCCCCCTGCTCTAGGCCCCTCCCCCCCTGCTCTAGGCCCCTCCCCCCTGCTCTAGGCCCCTCCCCCCTGCTCTAGGCCCTCTCCCCCCTGCTCTAGGCCCCTCCCCCCTGCTCTAGCCCCCTCCCCCCTGCTCTAACCCCCTCCCCCCTCCTTTAGGCCCCTCCCCCCTGCTCTAGGCCCCGCCCCCCTCCTTTAGGCCCCTCCCCCCTCCTCTAGGCCCCTCCCCCCTGCTCTAGGCCCCTCCTCCCTCCTCTAGGCCCCTCCCCCCTGCTCTAGGCCCCTCCCCCCTGCTCTAGGCCCCTCCCCCCTGCTCTAGGCCCCTCCCCCCTGCTCTAGGCCCCCTCCCCCCTGCTCTAGGCCCCTCCCCCCTGCTCTAGGCCCCTCCCCCCTGCTCTAGGCCCCTCCCCCCTGCTCTAGGCCCCTCCCCCCTGCTCTAGGCCCCTCCCCCCTGCTCTAGGCCCCTCCCCCCTGCTCTAGGCCCCTCCCCCCTGCTCTAGGGCCCCTCCCCCCTGCTCTAGGCCCCCTCCTCCCTGCTCTAGGCCCCTCCCCCCTGCT
>NW_024470928.1:0-42816 GCF_017639515.1 Carcharodon carcharias
CTCTCTCTCTCTCTCTCTCTCTCTCTCCACCCGGTGTCTCTCTCTCTCTCTCTCTCTCCACCCGGTGTCTCTCTCTCTCTCTCTCCACCCGGTGTCTCTCTCTCTCTCTCTCTCCACCCGGTGTCTCTCTCTCTCTCTCTCTCCACCCGGTATCTCTCTCTCTCTCTCTCTCTCTCCACCCGGTGTCTCTCTCTCTCTCTCTCTCTCTCCACCGGGTGTCTCTCTCTCTCTCTCTCTCTCCACCCGGTGTCTCTCTCTCTCTCTCTCTCTCTCTCCCCCGGTGTCTCTCTCTCTCTCTCCCCCTCCTCCGGTGTCTCTCTCTCTCTCTCTCTCTCTCTCCACCGGTGTCCTCTCTCTCTCTCTCTCTCTCTCTCTCCACCGGTTGTCTCTCTCTCTCTCTCTTCTCCACCCGGTTCTTGTCTCTCTCTCTCTCTCTCTCTCTCCCCCGGTGTCTCTCTCTCTCTCTCTCTCTCTCCCCCCGGTGTCTCTCTCTCTCTCTCTCCCCCGGTGTGTCTCTCTCTCTCTCTCTCCCCCGGTGTCTGTCTCTCTCTCTCTCTCCCCCGGTGTCTCTCTCTCCCTCTCCCCCGGTGTCTCTCTCTCTCTCTCTCTCCCCCGGTCTCTCTCTCTCTCTCACTCCCCCGGTCTCTCTCTCTCTCTCTCTCTCCTGGTGTCTCTCTCTCCCTCTCTCTCCTGGTGTCTCTCTCTCTCACTCCCCCGGTGTCTCTCTCTCCCTCCGCCTCTCTCTCTCCCCCCCCCGGTGTCTCTCTCTCTCTCTCACTCTCTCTCTCTCCCCCGGTGTCTCTCTCTCTCTCTCTCTCCCCCCGGTGTCTCTCTCTCTCTCTCTCCCCCGGTGTCTCTCTCTCTCTCTCTCTCCCCCGGTGTCTCTCTCTCTCTCTCTCTCGCCCGGTGTCTCTCTCTCTCTCTCTCTCCACCCGGTGTCTCTCTCTCTCTCTCTCTCCACCCGGTGTCTCTCTCTCTCTCTCTCTCTCCACCCGGTGTCTCTCTCTCTCCACCAGGTGTCTCTCTCTCTCTCTCTCTCTCCACCCGGTGTCTCTCTCTCTCTCTCTCTCTCTCTCTCCACCCGGTGTCTCTCTCTCTCTCCACCCGGTGTCTCACTCTCTCTCCACCCGGTGTCTCTCTCTCTCCACCCGGTGGCTCTCTCCCTCCACCCGGTGGCTCTCTCTCTCCACCCGGTGTCTCTCTCTCTCCACCCGGTGTCTCTCTCTCTCCACCCGGTGTCTCTCTCTCTCTCTCTCTCTCTCTCTCTCTCCACCCGGTGTCTCTCTCTCTCCTCCCGGTGGCTCTCTCTCCACCCCTCCCCCCCCGGTGTCTCTCTCTCTCCACCCGGTGTCTCTCTCTCTCCACCCGGTGTCTCTCTCTCTCTCCACCCGGTGTCTCTCTCTCTCCACCCGGTGTCTCTCTCTCTCCACCCGGTGTCTCTCTCTCTCTCTCTCTCTCTCTCTCCACCCGGTGTCTCTCTCTCTCTCCACCCGGTGTCTCTCTCTCTCTCCACCCGGTGTCTCTCTCTCTCCACCCGGTGTCTCTCTCTCTCTCTCCACCCGGTGTCTCTCTCTCTCTCTCTCCACCCGGTGTCTCTCTCTCTCTCTCCACCCGGTGTCTCTCTCTCTCTCTCCACCCGGTGTCTCTCTCTCTCTCTCTCCACCCGGTGTCTCTCTCTCTCTCTCCACCCGGTGTCTCTCTCTCTCTCTCTCCACCCGGTGTCTCTCTCTCTCTCTCCACCCGGTGTCTCTCTCTTCTCTCTCTCCACCCGGTGTCTCTCTCTCTCTCTCTCTCCACCCGGTGTCTCTCTCTCTCTCTCTCCACCCGGTGTCTCTCTCTCTCTCTCCACCCGGTTTGTTCTCTCTCTCTCTCTTCTCACCCCGTGTCTCTCTCTCTCTCTCTCTCTCTCTCCACCCGGTCTCTCTCTCTCTCTCTCCACCCGGTCTCTCTCTCTCTCTCTCCCCCGGGGTGTCTCTCTCTCTCTCTCTCACCCGGTGTCTCTCTCTCTCTCTCTCTCTCTCACCGGTGTCTCTCTCTCTCTCTCCCCCGGTTTCTCTCTCTCTCTCCCTCCACCGGTTTCTCTCTCTCTCTCTCACCCGGTCTCTCTCTCTCTCTCTCTCTCTCTCCCCCGGTCTCTCTCTCTCTCTCGCCCGGTGTCTCTCTCTCTCTCTCTCTCGCCCGGTGTCTCTCTCTCTCTCTCTCTCTCCCCCGGTGTCTCTCTCTCTCTCTCCCCCTCCCCCGGTGTCTCTCTCTCTCTCTCTCCCCCGGTGTGTCTCTCTCTCTCTCTCCACCCGGTGTGTCTCTCTCTCTCTCCTCCCCGGTGTCTCTCTCCTCTCTCTCCCCCGGTGTCTCTCTCTCTCTCTCCCCCCGGTGTCTCTCTCTCTCTCTCCCCCCGGTGTCTCTCTCTCTCTCTCCCCCGGTGTCTCTCTCTCTCTCTCCCCCTCCCCCGGTGTCTCTCTCTCTCTCTCTTTCTCTCTCTCTCCTCTCCCCCGGTGTCTCTCTCTCTCTCTCTCCCCCGGTCTCTCTCTCTCTCTCTCCAACCGGTGTCTCTCTCTCTCTCTCCACCCGGTTGTCTCTCTCTCTCTCTCCCCCGGTGTCTCTCTCTCTCTCTCCACCCGGTGTCTCTCTCTCTCTCTCCACCCGGTTTCTCTCTCTCTCTCTCTCCACCCGGTGTGTCTCTCTCTCTCTCCACCCGGTGTGTCTCTCTCTCTCTCTCCACCCGGTGTCTCTCTCTCTCTCTCCACCCGGTGTCTCTCTCTCTCTCTCCACCCGGTGTCTCTCTCTCTCTCTCCACCCGGTGTCTCTCTCTCTCTCTCTCCACCCGGTCTCTCTCTCTCTCTCTCTCTCTCTCCACCCGGTGTCTCTCTCTCTCTCTCCACCCGGTGTCTCTCTCTCTCTCTCTCCACCCGGTGTCTCTCTCTCTCTCTCTCCCCCGGTCTCTCTCTCTCTCTCTCTCCCCCGGTGTCTCTCATCTCTCTCTCCACCAGTGCTCTCGCTCTCTCTCTCTCTCCCACCCGCTCTCTCTCTCTCTCTCTCTCCCCACCGGTCTCTCTCTCTCTCTCTCTCCACCCGTCTCTCTCTCTCTCTCTCTCCACCCGTCTCTCTCTCTCTCTCTCTCTCGCACCCGGTTCTCTCTTCTCTCTTCTCTCTCCACCCGGGGTCTCTCTCTCTCTCTCTCGCCCCCTCCCCCGGTGTCTCTCTCTCTCTCTCTCTCTCCCCCGGTGTCTCTCTCTCTCTCTCTCCCCCGGTGTCTCTCTCTCTCTCTCCCCCGGTGTCTCTCTCTCTCTCTCTCTGCTCCACCCGGTGTCTCTCTCTCTCTCTCTCTCTTCTCTCACCCGGTGTCTCTCTCTCTCTCTCCAGCCGGTTGTTCTCTCTCTCTTTCCAGGTGCTCCTCTCCACCAGGTGTCTCTCTCTCTCCTTCTCTCTCTTCTCTCCACCCGTGTCTCTCTCTCTCTCTCTCTCCACCCGGTGTCTCTCTCTCTCTCACCCGGTGTCTCTCTCTCTCTCTCTCTCCTCCCCGGTTTGTCTCTCTCTCTCTCTCTCCACCCGGGTGTCTCTCTCTCTCTCTCTCTCTCTCCACCCGGTCTCTCTCTCTCTCTCTCTCTCCCCCGGTGGTCTCTCTCTCTCTCTCTCCACCCGGTGTCTCTCTCTCTCTCTCTCCACCCGGTCTCTCTCTCTCTCTCTCTCTCCACCCGGTGTCTCTCTCTCTCTCCACCCGGTGTCTCTCTCTCTCTCTCTCTCCCCCGGTGTGTCTCTCTCTCTCTCTCTCCCCCGGTGTCTCTCTCTCTCTCTCTCTCCCCCGGTGTGTCTCTCTCTCTCTCTCCCCCGGTCTCTCTCTCTCTCTCTCTCCCCCGGTGTCTCTCTCTCTCTCTCTCACCCGGTGTCTCTCTCTCTCTCTCTCCACCACTCGGTTGTCTCTCTCTCCTCCTCTCTCCACCCGGTGTCTCTCTCTCTCTCTCTCTCCCCCCCCCGGTGTCTCTCTCTCTCTCTCTCCTGGTGTCTCTCTCTCTCTCCTGGTGTCTCTCTCTCTCTCTCTCTCCACCCGGTGTCTCTCTCTCTCTCTCTCCACCCGGTGTCTCTCTCTCTCTCTCTCCACCCGGTGTCTCTCTCTCTCTCTCTCTCTCCACCCGGTGTCTCTCTCTCTCTCTCTCCACCCGGTGTCTCTCTCGCTCTCTCTCCACCCGGTGTCTCTCTCTCTCTCTCTCTCCACCCGGTGTCTCTCTCTCTCTCTCTCTCTCTCCACCCGGTGTCTCTCTCTCTCTCTCTCCACCCGGTGTCTCTCTCTCTCTCTCTCCACCCGGTGTCTCTCTCTCTCTCTCTCTCACACCCGGTGTCTCTCTCTCTCTCTCTCTCCACCCGGTGTCTCTCTCTCTCTCTCTCCACCCGGTGTCTCTCTCTCTCTCTCTCCACCCGGTCTCTCTCTCTCTCTCTCTCTCTCTCTCTCCACCCGGTGTCTCTCTCTCTCTCTCTCTCCACCCGGTGTCTCTCTCTCTCTCTCTCCACCCGGTGTCTCTCTCTCTCTCTCTCCACCCGGTGTCTCTCTCTCTCTCTCTCCACCCGGTGTCTCTCTCTCTCTCTCTCCACCCGGTGTCTCTCTCTCTCTCTCTCCACCGGTGTCTCTCTCTCTCTCTCTCCACCCGGTGTCTCTCTCTCTCTCTCTCCACCCGGTGTCTCTCTCTCTCTCTCTCTCCACCCGGTGTCTCTCTCTCTCTCTCTCTCCACCCGGTGTCTCTCTCTCTCTCTCTCCACCCGGTGTCTCTCTCTCTCTCTCTCCACCCGGTGTCTCTCTCTCTCTCTCTCCACCGGAGTCTCTCTCTCTCTCTCTCCACCCGGTGTCTCTCTCTCTCTCTCTCCACCCGGTGTCTCTCTCTCTCTCTCTCCACCCGGTGTCTCTCTCTCTCTCTCTCCACCCGGTGTCTCTCTCTCTCTCTCTCCACCCGGTGTCTCTCTCTCTCTCTCTCTCCACCCGGTGTCTCTCTCTCTCTCTCTCCACCCGGTGTCTCTCTCTCTCTCTCTCCACCCGGTGTCTCTCTCTCTCTCTCTCCACCCGGTGTCTCTCTCTCTCTCTCTCTCTCTCTCTCTCTCTCTCCACCCGGTGTCTCTCTCTCTCTCTCTCCACCCGGTGTCTCTCTCACTCTCTCTCTCCACCCGGTGTCTCTCTCTCTCTCTCTCTCCACCCGGTGTCTCTCTCTCTCTCTCTCTCTCCACCCGGTGTCTCTCTCTCTCTCTCTCTCCACCCGGTGTCTCTCTCTCTCTCTCTCTCCACCCGGTGTCTCTCTCTCTCTCTCCACCCGGTGTCTCTCTCTCTCTCTCTCCACCCGGTGTCTCTCTCTCTCTCTCTCTCCACCCGGTGTCTCTCTCTCTCTCTCTCCACCCGGTGTCTCTCTCTCTCTCTCTCTCCACCCGGTGTCTCTCTCTCTCTCTCTCCACCCGGTGTCTCTCTCTCTCTCTCTCTCTCCACCCGGTGTCTCTCTCTCTCTCTCTCTCTCCACCCAGTGTCTCTCTGTCTCCACCAGGTGTCTCTCTCTCTCCACCAGGTGTCTCTCTCTCTCTCTCTCTCTCCCCACCCGCTGTCTCTATCTCTCTCTCTCCACCCGCTGTCTCTCTCTCTCTCTCTCTCTCTCCACCCGGTGTCTCTCTCTCTCTCTCTCCACTCGGTGTCTCTCTCTCTCTCTCTCCACTCGGTGTCTCTCTCTCTCTCTGCGTTCTCCCCCCCGGTGTCTCTCTCTCTCCACCAGGTGTCTCTCTCTCTCTCTCTCTCTCTCCCCACCCGGTGTCTCTCTCTCTCTCTCTCCACCCGGTGTCTCTCTCTCTCTCCACCCGGTGTCTCTCTCTCTCTCTCTCCACCCGGTGTCTCTCTCTCTCTCTCTCCACCCGGTGTCTCTCTCTCTCTCTCTCTCTCCACCCGGTGTATCTCTCTCTCTCTCTCTCTCTCCACCCGGTGTCTCTCTCTCTCTCTCTCTCCACCCGGTGTCTCTCTCTCTCTCTCTCTCCACCCGGTGTCTCTCTCTCTCTCTCCACCCGGTGTCTCTCTCTCTCTCTCTCTCTCCACCCGGTGTCTCTCTCTCTCTCTCTCTCTCCACCCGGTGTCTCTCTCTCTCACCAGTCTCTCTCTCTCTCCACCAGGTGTCTCTCTCTCTCTCTCTCTCTCTCTCCCACCCGGTGTCTCTCTCTCTCTCTCTCCACCCGGTGTCTCTCTCTCTCTCGCTCTCTCTCCACCCGGTGTCTCTCTCTCTCCACCAGGTGTCTCTCTCTCTCTCTCTCTCTCTCTCTCTCTCTCCCCACCCGGTGTCTCTCTCTCTCTCTCTCCACCCGGTGTCTCTCTCTCTCTCTCTCTCTCTCCACCCGGTGTCTCTCTCTCTCTCTCTCCACTCGGTGTCTCTCTCTCTCTCTCTCCACTCGGTGTCTCTCTCTCTCTCTGCGTTCTCCCCGCCGGTGTCTCTCTCTCTCCACCAGGTGTCTCTCTCTCTCTCTCTCTACCCGGTGTCTCTCTCTCTCTCTCTCCACCCGGTGTCTCTCTCTCTCTCTCTCTCCACCCGGTGTCTCTCTCTCTCTCTCTCCACCCGGTGTCTCTCTCTCTCTCTCTCCACCCGGTGTCTCTCTCTCTCTCTCTCTCCACCCGGTGTCTCTCTCTCTCTCTCTCTCCACCCGGTGTCTCTCTCTCTCTCTCTCTCTCCACCCGGTGTCTCTCTCTCTCTCTCTCTCCACCCGGTGTCTCTCTCTCTCTCTCTCCACCCGTGTCCTCTCTCTCTCTCTCTCTCTCTCCACCCGGTGTCTCTCTCTCTCTCTCTCTCTCTCCACCCGGTGTCTCTCTCTCTCTCTCTCTCTCTCTCTCTCTCTCTCTCTCTCCACCCGGTGTCTCTCTCTCTCTCTCTCTCTCTCCACCCGGTGTCTCTCTCTCTCTCTCTCTCTCTCTCCACCCGGTGTCTCTCTCTCTCTCTCTCTCCACCCGGTGTCTCTCTCTCTCTCTCTCCACCCGGTGTCTCTCTCTCTCTCTCTCCACCCGGTGTCTCTCTCTCTCTCTCTCCACCCGGTGTCTCTCTCGCTCTCTCTCTCTCCACCCGCTGTCTCTCTCTCTCTCTCTCTCCACCCGCTGTCTCTCTCTCTCTCTCTCTCCACCCGCTGTCTCTCTCTCTCTCTCTCTCCACCCGCTGTCTCTCTCTCTCTCTCTCTCCACCCGGTGTCTCTCTCTCTCTCTCTCTCCACCCGGTGTCTCTCTCTCTCCACCCGGTGTCTCTCTCTCTCCACCCGGTGTCTCTCTCTCTCCACCCGGTGTCTCTCTCTCTCTCTCTCCACCCGGTGTCTCTCTCTCTCTCTCTCCACCCGGTGTCTCTCTCTCTCTCTCTCCACCCGGTGTCTCTCTCTCTCTCTCCCCCTCCCCCGGTGTCTCTCTCTCTCTCTCTTTCTCTCTCTCTCTCTCTCACCCGTGTCTCTCTCTCTCTCTCTCTCTCCTGGTGTCTCTCTCTCTCTCTCTCACCTGGTGTCTCTCTCTCCCTCTCTCTCCTGGTGTCTCTCTCTCTCACTCCCCCGGTGTCTCTCTCTCTCTCTCTCTACCCGTCTTCTCTCTCTCTGCTCTCTCGCCTCTCCCGTATCTCTCTCTCTCTCCACCGGTGTCTCTCTCTCTCTCTCCACCCGGTGTCTCTCTCTCTCTCTCCACCCGGTGGTCTCTCCCTCTCTCTCCACCGGTGTCTCTCCTCTCTCTCCACCCCGGTGTCTCTCCCTCTCTCTCCACCCGGTGTCTCTCCCTCTCTCTCCACCCGGTGTCTCTCCCTCTCTCTCCACCCGGTGTCTCTCCCTCTCTCTCCACCCGGTGTCTCTCCCTCTCTCTCCACCCGGTGTCTCTCCCTCTCTCTCCACCCGGTGTCTCTCTCTCTCTCTCCACCCGGTGTCTCTCCTCTCTCTCTCCACCCGGTGTCTCTCCTCTCTCTCCACCCGGTGTCTCTCTCTCTCTCTCCACCCGGTGTCTCTCCTCTCTCTCTCCACCCGGTGTCTCTCTCTCTCTCTCCACCCGGTGTCTCTCTCTCCTCTCTCCACCCGGTGTCTCTCTCTCTCTCTCTCCACCCGGTGTCTCTCTCTCTCTCTCCACCCGGTGTCTCTCTCTCTCTCTCCACCCGGTGTCTCTCTCTCCTCTCTCCACCCGGTGTCTCTCTCTCTCTCTCCACCCGGTGTCTCTCTCTCTCTCTCTCACCCGGTGTCTCTCTCTCTCTCTCCACCCGGTTGTCTCTCTCTCTCTCTCTCCACCCGGTGTCTCTCTCTCTCTCTCCACCCGGTGTCTCTCTCTCTCTCTCCACCCGGTGTCTCTCTCTCTCTCTCCACCCGGTGTCTCTCTCTCTCTCTCCACCCGGTGTCTCTCTCTCTCTCTCTCCACCCGGTGTCTCTCTCTCTCTCTCTCCACCCGGTGTCTCTCTCTCTCTCTCTCCACCCGGTGTCTCTCTCTCTCTCTCTCCACCCGGTGTCTCTCTCTCTCTCTCTCCACCCGGTGTCTCTCTCTCTCTCTCCACCCGGTGTCTCTCTCTCTCTCTCTCCACCCGGTGTCTCTCTCTCTCTCTCTCCACCCGGTGTCTCTCTCTCTCTCTCTCTCTCTCTCTCTCTCTCTCTCCACCCGGTGTCTCTCTCTCTCTCTCTCTCCACCCGGTGTCTCTCTCTCTCTCTCTCTCTCCACCCGGTGTCTCTCTCTCTCTCTCTCTCTCCACCCGGTGTCTCTCTCTCTCTCTCTCTCTCTCCACCCGGTGTCTCTCTCTCTCTCTCTCCACCCGGTGTCTCTCTCTCTCTCTCTCTCCACCCGGTGTCTCTCTCTCTCTCTCTCTCCACCCGGTGTCTCTCTCTCTCTCTCCACCCGGTGTCTCTCTCTCTCTCTCTCTCCACCCGGTGTCTCTCTCTCTCTCTCTCTCCACCCGGTGTCTCTCTCTCTCTCTCTCCACCCGGTCTCTCTCTCTCTCTCTCTCCCCCGGTCTCTCTCTCTCTCTCTCTCTCTCCACCCGGTGTCTCTCTCTCTCTCTCTCCACCCGGTCTCTCTCTCTCTCTCTCTCTCTCTCCACCCGGTCTCTCTCTCTCTCTCCACCCGGTGTCTCTCTCTCTCTCTCTCCACCCGGTGTCTCTCTCTCTCTCTCTCCACCCGGTGTCTCTCTCTCTCTCTCTCCACCCGGTGTCTCTCTCTCTCTCTCTCCACCCGGTGTCTCTCTCTCTCTCTCTCCACCCGGTGTCTCTCTCTCTCTCTCTCCACCCGGTGTCTCTCTCTCTCTCTCTCCACCCGGTGTCTCTCTCTCTCTCTCTCCACCCGTGTCTCTCTCTCTCTCTCTCCACCCGGTGTCTCTCTCTCTCTCTCTCCACCTGGTGTCTCTCTCTCTCTCTCCACCCGGTGTCTCTCTCTCTCTCTCTCCACCCGGTGTCTCTCTCTCTCTCTCTCTCCACCCGGTCTCTCTCTCTCTCTCTCTCCACCCGGTGTCTCTCTCTCTCTCTCTCTCCACCCGGTGTCTCTCTCTCTCTCTCTCCACCCGGTGTCTCTCTCTCTCTCTCTCCACCCGGTGTCTCTCTCTCTCTCTCTCCACCCGGTGTCTCTCTCTCTCTCTCTCCACCCGCTGTCTCTCTCTCTCTCTCTCCACCCGATGTCTCTCTCTCTCTCTCTCCACCCGGTGTCTCTCTCACTCTCTCTCTCCACCCGGTGTCTCTCTCTCTCTCTCTCTCCACCCGGTGTCTCTCTCTCTCTCTCTCTCCACCCGGTGTCTCTCTCTCTCTCTCTCCACCCGGTGTCTCTCTCTCTCTCTCTCTCCACCCGGTGTCTCTCTCTCTCTCTCCACCCGGTGTCTCTCTCTCTCTCTCTACACCCGGTGTCTCTCTCTCTCTCTCTACACCCGGTGTCTCTCTCTCTCTCTCTCTCTACACCCGGTGTCTCTCTCTCTCTCTCTCTCTACACCCGGTGTCTCTCTCTCTCTCTCTCTCCACCCGGTGTCTCTCTCTCTCTCTCTCTCTCCACCCGGTGTCTCTCTCTCTCTCTCTCTCTCTCCACCCGGTGTCTCTCTCTCTCTCTCTCTCCACCCGGTGTCTCTCTGTCTCCACCAGGTGTCTCTCTCTCTCCACCAGGTGTCTCTCTCTCTCTCTCTCTCTCTCCCCACCCGCTGTCTCTATCTCTCTCTCTCCACCCGCTGTCTCTCTCTCTCTCTCTCTCTCTCCACCCGGTGTCTCTCTCTCTCTCTCTCCACTCGGTGTCTCTCTCTCTCTCTCTCCACTCGGTGTCTCTCTCTCTCTCTGCGTTCTCCCCCCCGGTGTCTCTCTCTCTCCACCAGGTGTCTCTCTCTCTCTCTCTCTCTCTCTCCCCACCCGGTGTCTCTCTCTCTCTCTCTCTCTCCACCCGGTGTCTCTCTCTCTCCACCAGGTGTCTCTCTCTCTCCACCAGGTGTCTCTCTCTCTCTCTCTCTCTCTCTCTCCCCACCCGGTGTCTCTCTCTCTCTCTCTCCACCCGGTGTCTCTCTCTCTCTCGCTCTCTCTCCACCCGGTGTCTCTCTCTCTCCACCAGGTGTCTCTCTCTCTCTCTCTCTCTCTCTCTCTCTCTCCCCACCCGGTGTCTCTCTCTCTCTCTCTCCACCCAGTGTCTCTCTCTCTCTCTCTCTCTCTCTCCACCCGGTGTCTCTCTCTCTCTCTCTCCACTCGGTGTCTCTCTCTCTCTCTGCGTTCTCCCCGCCGGTGTCTCTCTCTCTCCACCAGGTCTCTCTCTCTCTCTCTCTCTCTACCCGGTGTCTCTCTCTCTCTCTCTCTCCACCCGGTGTCTCTCTCTCTCTCTCTCTCCACCCAGTGTCTCTCTCTCTCTCTCTCTCCACCCGGTGTCTCTCTCTCTCTCTCTCTCCACCCGGTGTCTCTCTCTCTCTCTCTCTCCACCCGGTGTCTCTCTCTCTCTCTCTCTCTCCACCCGGTGTCTCTCTCTCTCTCTCTCTCCACCCGGTGTCTCTCTCTCTCTCTCCACTCGGTGTCTCTCTCTCTCTCTCTCCACTCGGTGTCTCTCTCTCTCTCTCTCCACTCGGTGTCTCTCTCTCTCTCTGCGTTCTCCCCGCCGGTGTCTCTCTCTCTCCACCAGGTGTCTCTCTCTCTCTCTCTCTCTACCCGGTGTCTCTCTCTCTCTCTCTCCACCCGGTGTCTCTCTCTCTCTCTCTCTCCACCCGGTGTCTCTCTCTCTCTCTCTCTCCACCCGGTGTCTCTCTCTCTCTCTCTCTCCACCCGGTGTCTCTCTCTCTCTCTCTCTCCACCCGGTGTCTCTCTCTCTCTCTCTCTCCACCCGGTGTCTCTCTCTCTCTCTCTCCACCCGGTGTCTCTCTCTCTCTCTCTCCACCCGGTGTCTCTCTCTCTCTCTCTCCACCCGGTGTCTCTCTCGCTCTCTCTCCACCCGGTGTCTCTCTCGCTCTCTCTCCACCCGGTGTCTCTCTCGCTCTCGCTCTCTCTCCACCCGGTGTCTCTCTCTCTCTCTCTCTCTCTCTCCACCCGGTGTCTCTCTCTCTCTCTCTCTCTCTCCACCCGGTGTCTCTCTCTCTCTCTCTCTCTCTCTCTCTCCACCCGGTGTCTCTCTCTCTCTCTCTCCATCCGGTGTCTCTCTCTCTCTCTCTCCATCCGGTGTCTCTCTCTCTCTCTCTCCATCCGGTGTCTCTCTCTCTCTCTCTCCATCCGGTGTCTCTCTCTCTCTCTCTCCATCCGGTGTCTCTCTCTCTCTCTCTCCATCCGGTGTCTCTCTCTCTCTCTCTCTCTCCACCCGGTGTCTCTCTCTCTCTCTCTCTCTCTCTCCACCCGGTGTCTCTCTCTCTCTCTCTCTCTCTCCACCCGGTGTCTCTCTCTCTCTCTCTCTCTCTCTCTCTCCACCCGGTGTCTCTCTCTCTCTCTCTCTCTCTCTCTCCACCCGGTGTCTCTCTCTCTCTCTCTCTCTCTCTCTCCACCCGGTGTGTCTCTCTCTCTCTCTCTCTCTCTCTCCACCCGGTGTCTGTCTCTCTCTCTCTCCACCCGGTGTCTCTCTCTCTCTCTCTCCACCCGGTGTCTCTCTCTCTCTCTCTCCACCCGGTGTCTCTCTCTCTCTCTCCCTCCACCCGGTGTCTCTCTCTCTCTCTCTCCACCCGGTGTCTCTCTCTCTCTCTCTCTCCACCCGGTGTCTCTCTCTCTCTCTCTCCACCCGGTGTCTCTCTCTCTCTCTCTCTCCACCCGGTGTCTCTCTCTCTCTCTCTCCACCCGGTGTCTCTCTCTCTCTCTCTCTCCACCCGGTGTCTCTCTCTCTCTCTCTCCACCCGGTGTCTCTCTCTCTCTCTCTCTCTCTCCACCCGGTGTCTCTCTCTCTCTCTCTCTCTCTCCACCCGGTCTCTCTCTCTCTCTCTCTCTCTCCACCCGGTCTCTCTCTCTCTCTCTCTCTCCACCCGGTCTCTCTCTCTCTCTCTCTCTCTCCACCCGGTCTCTCTCTCTCTCTCTCTCTCTCTCCACCCGGTCTCTCTCTCTCTCTCTCGCTCCACCCGGTGTCTCTCTCTCTCTCTCTCCACCCGGTGTCTCTCTCTCTCTCTCTCTCTCTCCACCCGGTGTCTCTCTCTCTCTCTCTCTCTCTCCACCCGGTGTCTCTCTCTCTCTCTCTCTCTCTCCACCCGGTGTCTCTCTCTCTCTCTCTCTCTCTCTCCACCCGGTGTCTCTCTCTCTCTCTCTCTCTCTCTCTCCACCCGGTGTCTCTCTCTCTCTCTCTCTCTCTCTCTCTCCACCCGGTGTCTCTCTCTCTCTCTCTCTCTCCACCCGGTCTCTCTCTCTCTCTCTCTCTTTCCCCACCCGGTGTCTCTCTCTCTCTCTCTCTTTCTCCACCCGGTGTCTCTCTCTCTCTCTCTCTCCACCCGGTGTCTCTCTCTCTCTCTCTCTCTCTCCACCCGGTGTCTCTGTCTCTCTCTCTCTCCACCAGGTGTCTCTCTCTCTCTCTCTCTCCACCCGGTGTCTCTCTCTCTCTCTCTCTCCACCCGGTGTCTCTCTCTATCTCTCTCTCTCTCTCTCTCCACCCGGTGTCTCTCTCTCTCTCTCTCTCTCTCTCTCCACCCGGTGTCTCTCTCTCTCTCTCTCTCTCTCTCTCCACCCGGTGTCTCTCTCTCTCTCTCTCTCTCTCCACCCGGTGTGTCTCGCTCTCTCTCTCTCTCTCCACCCGGTGTGTCTCTCTCTCTCTCCACCCGGTGTGTCTCTCTCTCTCTCTCCACCCGGTGTCTGTCTCTCTCTCTCCACCCGGTGTCTCTCTCTCTCTCTCCACCCAGTGTCTCTCTCTCTCTCTCTCCACCCGGTGTCTCTCTCTCTCTCTCTCTCTCCACCCGGTGTCTCTCTCTCACTCTCTCTCTCCACCCGGTGTCTCTCTCTCTCTCTCTCTCTACCCGGTGTCTCTCTCTCTCTCTCTCCACCCGGTGTCTCTCTCGCTCTCTCTCTCTCTCGCTCCACCCGGTGTCTCTCTCTCTCTCTCTCTCTCTCGCTCCACCCGGTGTCCCTCTCTCTCTCTCTTTCCACCCGGTGTCTCTCTCTCTCTCTCTCTCTCACCACCCGGTGTTTCTCTCTCTCTCTCTCCACCCGGTGTCTCTCTCTCTCTCTCTCTCTCCACCCGGTGTCTCTCTCTCTCTCTCTCTCTCCACCCGGTGTCTCTCTCTCTCTCTCCACCCGGTGTCTCTCTCTCCCTCTCTCTCCACCCGGTGTCTCTCTCTCCCTCTCTCTCCACCCGGTGTCTCTCTCTCTCTCTCTCTCTCCACCCGGTGTCTCTCTCTCTCTCTCTCTCTCCACCCGGTGTCTCTCTCTCTCTCTCTCTCTCCACCCGGTGTCTCTCTCTCTCTCTCCACCCGGTGTCTCTCTCTCTCTCTCCACCCGGTGTCTCTCTCTCTCTCTCCACCCGGTGTCTCTCTCTCTCTCCACCCGGTGTCTCTCTCTCTCTCTCTCCACCCGGTGTCTCTCTCTCTCTCTCTCTCCACCCGGTGTCTCTCTCTCTCTCTCTCTCTCCACCCGGTGTCTCTCTCTCTCTCTCTCTCTCTCTACCCGGTGTCTCTCTCTCTCTCTCCACCCGGTGTCTCTCTCGCTCTCTCTCTCTCTCGCTCCACCCGGTGTCTCTCTCTCTCTCTCTCTCTCTCGCTCCACCCGGTGTCCCTCTCTCTCTCTCTCCACCCGGTGTCTCTCTCTCTCTCTCTCTCTCACCACCCGGTGTTTCTCTCTCTCTCTCTCCACCCGGTGTCTCTCTCTCTCTCTCTCTCTCTCCACCCGGTGTCTCTCTCTCTCTCTCTCTCCACCCGGTGTCTCTCTCTCTCTCTCTCTCCACCCGGTGTCTCTCTCTCTCTCTCTCTCCACCCGGTCTCTCTCTCTCTCTCTCTCCACCCGGTCTCTCTCTCTCTCTCTCTCTCCACCCGGTCTCTCTCTCTCTCTCTCTCTCCACCCGGTCTCTCTCTCTCTCTCTCTCCACCCGGTCTCTCTCTCTCTCTCTCTCCACCCGGTCTCTCTCTCTCTCTCTCTCCACCCGGTCTCTCTCTCTCTCTCTCTCCACCCGGTCTCTCTCTCTCTCTCTCTCCACCCGGTCTCTCTCTCTCTCTCTCTCCACCCGGTCTCTCTCTCTCTCTCTCTCCACCCGGTCTCTCTCTCTCTCTCTCTCTCCACCCGGTCTCTCTCTCTCTCTCTCTCCACCCGGTCTCTCTCTCTCTCACTCTCCACCCGGTCTCTCTCTCTCTCTCTCTCTCCACCCGGTACCACTCTCTTTCTCTCTCCACCCGGTGTCTCTCTCTCTCTCTCTCTCCACCCGGTTTCTCTCTCTCTCTCTCTCTCCACCCGGTTTCTCTCTCTCTCTCTCTCCACCCGGTTTCTCTCTCTCTCTCCACCCGGTGTCTCTCTCTCTCTCTCTCTCTCTCCACCCGGTGTCTCTCTCTCTCTCTCTCTCTCTCCACCCGGTGTCTCTCTCTCTCTCTCTCTCTCTCCACCCGGTGTCTCTCTCTCTCTCTCTCCACCCGGTGTCTCTCTCTCTCTCTCTCTCTCTCTCTCTCTCTCTCCACCCGGTGTCTCTCTCTCTCTCTCTCTCTCCACCCGGTGTCTCTCTCTCTCTCTCTCTCTCTCTCCACCCGGTGTCTCTCTCTCTCTCTCTCTCTCTCTCCACCCGGTGTCTCTCTCTCTCACTCTCTCCCTCCCTCTCCACCCGGTGTCTCTCTCTCTCACTCTCTCCCTCCCTCTCCACCCGGTGTCTCTCTCTCTCTCTCTCTCTCTCCACCCGGTGTCTCTCACTCTCTCTCTCTCTCTCTCTCTCTCCAACCGGTGTCTCTCTCTCTCTCTCTCTCTCTCTCCACCCGGTGTCTCTCTCTCTCTCTCTCTCTCCACCCGGTGTCTCTCTCTCTCTCTCCACCCGGTGTCTGTCTCTCTCTCTCTCTCTCTCCACCCGGTGTGTCTCTCTCTCTCTCTCTCTCTCTCCACCCGGTGTCTCTCTCTCTCTCTCTCTCTCCACCCGGTGTCTCTCTCTCTCTCTCTCTCTCCACCCGGTGTCTCTCTCTCTCTCTCTCTCTCCACCCGGTGTCTCTCTCTCTCTCTCTCTCTCTCCACCCGGTGTCTCTCTCTCTCTCTCTCTCCACCCGGTGTCTCTCTCTCTCTCTCTCTCCACCCGGTGTCTCTCTCTCTCTCTCTCTCTCTGTCCACCCGGTGTCTCTTTCTCTCTCCACCCGGTGTCTCACTCTCTCTCCACCCGGTGTCTCACTCTCTCTCCACCCGGTGTCTCACTCTCTCTCCACCCGGTGTCTCACTCTCTCTCTCTCCACCCGGTGTCTCACTCTCTCTCTCTCCACCCGGTGTCTCACTCTCTCTCTCTCCACCCGGTATCTCTCTCTCTCTCTCTCCACCCGGTATCTCTCTCTCTCTCTCTCCACCCGGTGTCTCTCTCTCTCTCTCTCTCCACCCGGTGTCTCTCTCTCTCTCTCTCTCTCCACCCGGTGTCTCTCTCTCTCTCTCTCTCTCCACCCGGTGTCTCTCTCTCTCTCTCTCTCTCCACCCGGTGTCTCTCTCTCTCTCTCTCTCTCCACCCGGTGTCTCTCTCTCTCTCTCTCTCTCTCCACCCGGTGTCTCTCTCTCTCTCTCTCTCTCCAACCGGTGTCTCTCTCTCTCTCTCCACCCGGTGTCTCTCTCTCTCTCTCTCTCTCTCTCTCTCTCTCTCCACCCGGTGTCTCTCTCTCTCTCTCCACCCGGTGTCTCTCTCTCTCTTTCTCCACCCGGTGTCTCTCTCTCTCTCTCTCTCTCTCTCCACCCGGTGTCTCTCTCTCTCTCTCTCTCTCCACCCGGTGTCATTCTCTCTCTCTCTCTCTCTCTCCACCCGGTGTCTCTCTCTCTCTCTCTCTCGCTCCACCCGCTGTCCCTCTCTCTCTCTCTCTCTCTCCACCCGGTGTCTCTCTCTCTCTCTCTCTCTCTCACCACCCGGTGTTTCTCTCTCTCTCTCTCTCTCTCCACCCGGTGTCTCTCTCTCTCTCTCTCTCTCTCTCCACCCGGTGTCTCTCTCTCTCTCTCTCCCTTTCCACCCGGTGTCTCTCTCTCTCTCTCTCCCTTTCCACCCGGTGTCTCTCTCTCTCTCTCTCACACCACCCGGTGTCTCTCTCTCTCTCTCTCACACCACCCGGTGTCTCTCTCTCTCTCTCTCACACCACCCGGTGTCTCTCTCTCTCTCTCTCACACCACCCGGTGTCTCTCTCTCTCTCTCTCCACCCGGTGTCTCTCTCTCTCTCTCTCCACCCGGTGTCTCTCTCTCTCTCTCTCCACCCGGTGTCTCTCTCTCTCTCTCTCCACCCGGTGTCTCTCTCTCTCTCTCTCCACCCGGTGTCTCTCTCTCTCCACCCGGTGTCTCTCTCTCTCCACCCGGTGTCTCTCTCTCTCCACCCGGTGTCTCTCTCTCTCCACCCGGTGTCTCTCTCTCTCTCTCTCTCCACCCGGTGTCTCTCTCTCTCTCTCTCTCCACCCGGTGTCTCTCTCTCTCTCTCTCTCCACCCGGTGTCTCTCTCTCTCTCTCTCCACCCGGTGTCTCTCTCTCTCTCTCTCTCCACCCGGTGTCTCTCTCTCTCTCTCTCTCCACCCGGTGTCTCTCTCTCTCTCTCTCTCTCCACCCGGTGTCTCTCTCTCTCTCTCTCCCCCGGTCTCTCTCTCTCTCTCTCTCTCCCCCGGTGTCTCTCTCTCTCTCTCTCTCTCTCCACCCGGTGTCTCTCTCTCTCTCTCTCTCTCCACCCGGTGTCTCTCTCTCTCTCTCTCTCTCCACCCGGTGTCTCTCTCTCTCTCTCTCTCCACCCGGTGTCTCTCTCTCTCTCTCTCTCCACCCGGTGTCTCTCTCTCTCTCTCTCTCTCGACCCGGTGTCTCTCTCTCTCTCTCTCTCGACCCGGTGTCTCTCTCTCTCTCTCTCTCTCCACCCGGTGTCTCTCTCTCTCTCTCTCTCCACCCGGTGTCTCTCTCTCTCTCTCTCTCCACCCAGTGTCTCTCTCTCTCTCTCTCTCTCTCTCTCTCCACCCGGTCTCTCTCTCTCTCTCTCTCTCTCTCCACCCGGTGTCTCTCCCTCTCTCTCCACCCGGTGTCTCTCTCTCTCTCTCCACCCGGTGTCTCTCTCTCTCTCTCCACCCGGTGTCTCTCTCTCTCTCTCCACCCGGTGTCTCTCTCTCTCTCTCCACCCGGTGTCTCTCTCTCTCTCTCCACCCGGTGTTTCTCTCTCTCTCTCCACCCGGTGTCTCTCTCTCTCTCAACCCGGTGTCTCTCTCTCTCTCTCTCTCTCTCTCTCCACCCGGTGTCTCTCTCTCTCTCTCTCTCTCCACCCGGTGTCTCTCTCTCTCTCTCTCTCTCCCTCCACCCGGTGTCCCTCTCTCGCTCTCCCCCCTGGAGGGTCTCTCTCTCGCTCGCTCTCCCCCCGGAGGGTCTCTCTCTCGCTCTCCCCCCGGAGGGTCTCTCTCTCGCTCTCCCCCCTGGAGGGTCTCTCTCTCGCTCTCCCCCCTGGAGGGTCTCTCTCTCGCTCTCCCCCCTGGAGGGTCTCTCTCTCGCTCTCCCCCCTGGAGGGTCTCTCTCTCGCTCTCCCCCCTGGAGGGTCTCTCTCTCGCTCTCCCCCCGGGAGGGTCTCTCTCTCGCTCTCCCCCCGGGAGGGTCTCTCTCTCCCTCTCCCCCCTGGGGTCTCTCTCTCGCTCTCCCCCCTGGGGTCTCTCTCTCGCTCTCCCCCCCGGAGGGTCTCTCTCTCGCTCTCCCCCCCGGAGGGTCTCTCTCTCGCTCTCCCCCCCGGGAGGGTCTCTCTCTCGCTCTCCCCCCCGGAGGGTCTCTCTCTCGCTCTCCCCCCCGGAGGGTCTCTCTCTCTCGTTCTTCCCCCTGGTGTCTCTCTCTCTCTCGCTCTCCCCCCTGGTGTCTCTCTCTCTCTCGCTCTCCCCCCTGGTGTCTCTCTCTCTCTGCGCGCTCCCCCCTGGTGTCTCTCACTCGCCCTCTCCCCCCTGGTGTCTCTCTCTCTCTGCGCTCTCCCCCCTGGTGTCTCTCTCTCTCTGCGCTCTCCCCCCTGGTGTCTCTCTCTCTCTGCGCTCTCCCCCCTGGTGTCTCTCTCTCTCTGCGCTCTCCCCCCTGGTGTCTCTCTCTCTCTGCGCTCTCCCCCCTGGTGTCTCTCTCTCTCTGCGCTCTCCCCCCTGGTGTCTCTCTCTCTCTGCGCTCTCCCCCCTGGTGTCTCTCTCTCTCTGCGCTCTCCCCCCTGGTGTCTCTCTCTCTCTCTGCGCTCTCCCCCCTGGTGTCTCTCTCTCTCGCTCTCCTCCCTGGAGTCTCACTCTCTCGCTCTCCCCCCTGGTGTCTCTCTCTCTCTCTCTCCCCTCTGGTGTCTCTCTCTCTCTCGCTCGCTCTCCCCCCTGGTGTCTCTCCCTCTCTCTCGCTCTCGCCCCTGGTGTCTCTCTCTCTATCTCTCGCTCTCCCCCCTGGTGTCTCTCTCTCTCTTTCGCTCTCCCCCCGGTGTCTCTCTCTCTCTCGCTCTCCCCCCTCTCACTCTCCCCCCTGGTGTCCCTCTCTCGCTCTCCCCCTCTCGCTCTCCCCCATGGTGTCTCTCGCTCTCTCTCTCCCCCCTGGTGTCTCTCTCTCTCTCTCTCTCTCTCTCGCTCTCCCCCCAGTGTCTCTCTCTCTCTCTCTCTCGGTCTCCCCCTTGGTGCCTCTATCTCTCGCTCTCCCCCCTGGTGTGTCTCACTCTCGCTCTCCCCCCTGGTGTCGCTCTATCTCTGCGCTCACCCCCTGGTGCCTCTCTCTCTCTCTGCGCACTCCCTCCTGGTGTCTCTCTCTCTCTCTGCGCGCTCCCCCGGTGTCTCCCTGTCTCTCGCTCTCCCCCTAGGTGTCTCTCTTTCTGCGCGCTCCCCCCTGGTGTCTCTCTCTCTCTGCGATCTCCCCCTGATGTCTCTCTCTCTCTGCGCTCCCCCGCAGGTGTCTCTCTCTCTCTGCGCTCTCCCCCCTGGTGTCTCTCTCTCTCTGCGCTCTCCCCCCTGGTGTCTCTCTCTCTCTGCGCTCTCCCCCCCTGGTGTCTCTCTCTCTCTGCGCTCTCCCCCCTGGTGTCTCTCTCTCTCTGCGCTCTCCCCCCTGGTGTCTCTCTCTCTCTGCGCTCTCCCCCCTGGTGTCTCTCTCTCTCTGCGCTCTCCCCCCTGGTGTCTCTCTCTCTCTGCGCTCTCCCCCCTGGTGTCTCTCTCTGCGCTCTCCCCCCTGGTGTCTCTCTCTCTCTGCGCTCTCCCCCCTGGTGTCTCTCTCTCTCTGCGCTCTCCCCCCCTGGTGTCTCTCTCTCTCTGCGCTCTCCCCCCTGGTGTCTCTCTCTCTCTGCGCTCTCCCCCCTGGTGTCTCTCTCTCTCTGCGCTCTCCCCCCTGGTGTCTCTCTCTCTCTGCGCTCTCCCCCCTGGTGTCTCTCTCTCTCTGCGCTCTCCCCCCTGGTGTCTCTCTCTCTCTGCGCTCTCCCCCCTGGTGTCTCTCTCTCTCTGCGCTCTCCCCCCTGGTGTCTCTCTCTCTCTGCGCTCTCCCCCCTGGTGTCTCTCTCTCTCTCGCTCTGCCCCCTGGTGTCTCTCTCTCTCCCGCTCACCTTCCTGGTATCTTTCTCTCTCTCGCCCTCCCCCCCTGGTGTCTCTCTCTCTCTGCGCTCTCCCCCCTGGTGTCTCTCTCGCTCTCCCCCCTGGTGTCTCTCTGTCTCTCGCTCTCCCCCCTGGTGTCTCTCTGTCTCTCGCTCTCCCCCCTGGTGTCTCTCTCTCTCTCGCTCTCCCCCCTGGTGTCTCTCTCTCTCTCGCTCTCCCCCCTGGTGTCTCTCTCTCTCTCGCTCTCCCCCCTGGTGTCTCTCTCTCTCTCGCTCGCCCCCCTGGTGTCTCTCCCTCTCTCGCTCTCCCCCCTGGTGTCTCTCTCTCTCTCGCTCTCCCCCCTGCTGTCTCTCTCTCTCTCGCTCTCCCCCCTGGTGTCTCTCTCTCTCTGCGCTCTCCCCCCTGGTGTCTCTCACGCTCTCCCCCCTGGTGTCTCTCTGTCTCTCGCTCTCCCCCCTGGTGTCTCTCTGTCTCTCGCTCTCCCCCCTGGTGTCTCTCTCTCTCTCGCTCTCCCCCCTGGTGTCTCTCTCTCTCTCGCTCTCCCCCCTGGTGTCTCTCTCTCTCTGCGCTCTCCCCCCTGGCGTCTCTCTCTCTCTGCGCTCTCCCCCCTGGTGTCTCTCTCGCTCTCCTCCCTGGAGTCTCACTCTCTCGCTCTCCCCCCTGGTGTCTCTCTCTCTCTCTCGCTCTCGCCCCTGGTGTCTCTCTCTCTATCTCTCGCTCTCCCCCCTGGTGTCTCTCTCTCTCTTTCGCTCTCCCCCCGGTGTCTCTCTCTCTCTCGCTCTCCCCCTCTCACTCTCCCCCCTGGTGTCCCTCTCTCGCTCTCCCCCTCTCGCTCTCCCCCATGGTGTCTCTCGCTCTCTCTCTCCCCCCTGGTGTCTCTCTCTCTCTCTCTCTCTCTCTCTCTCGCTCTCCCCCCAGTGTCTCTCTCTCTCTCTCTCTCTCGGTCTCCCCCTTGGTGCCTCTATCTCTCGCTCTCCCCCCTGGTGTGTCTCACTCTCGCTCTCCCCCCTGGTGTCGCTCTATCTCTGCGCTCACCCCCTGGTGCCTCTCTCTCTCTCTGCGCACTCCCTCCTGGTGTCTCTCTCTCTCTCTGCGCGCTCCCCCGGTGTCTCCCTGTCTCTCGCTCTCCCCCTAGGTGTCTCTCTTTCTGCGCGCTCCCCCCTGGTGTCTCTCTCTCTCTGCGATCTCCCCCCTGATGTCTCTCTCTCTCTGCGCTCCCCCGCAGGTGTCTCTCTCTCTCTGCGCTCTCCCCCCTGGTGTCTCTCTCTCTCTGCGCTCTCCCCCCTGGTGTCTCTCTCTCTCTGCGCTCTCCCCCCTGGTGTCTCTCTCTCTCTGCGCTCTCCCCCCTGGTGTCTCTCTCTCTCTGCGCTCTCCCCCCTGGTGTCTCTCTCTCTCTGCGCTCTCCCCCCTGGTGTCTCTCTCTCTCTGCGCTCTCCCCCCTGGTGTCTCTCTCTCTCTGCGCTCTCCCCCCTGGTGTCTCTCTCTCTCTGCGCTCTCCCCCCTGGTGTCTCTCTCTCTCTGCGCTCTCCCCCCTGGTGTCTCTCTCTCTCTGCGCTCTCCCCCCTGGTGTCTCTCTCTCTCTGCGCTCTCCCCCCTGGTGTCTCTCTCTCTCTGCGCTCTCCCCCCTGGTGTCTCTCTCTCTCTGCGCTCTCCCCCCTGGTGTCTCTCTCTCTCTGCGCTCTCCCCCTGGTGTCTCTCTCTCTGCGCTCTCCCCCCTGGTGTCTCTCTCTCTCTGCGCTCTCCCCCCTGGTGTCTCTCTCTCTCTCGCTCTGCCCCCTGGTGTCTCTCTCTCTCCCGCTCACCTTCCTGGTATCTTTCTCTCTCTCGCCCTCCCCCCTGGTGTCTCTCTCTCTCTGCGCTCTCCCCCCTGGTGTCTCTCTCGCTCTCCCCCCTGGTGTCTCTCTCTCTCTGCGCTCTCCCCCCTGGTGTCTCTCTCTCTCTGCGCTCTCCCCCCTGGTGTCTCTCTCTCTCTGCGCTCTCCCCCCTGGTGTCTCTCTCTCTCTGCGCTCTCCCCCCTGGTGTCTCTCTCTCTCTCGCTCTGCCCCCTGGTGTCTCTCTCTCTCCCGCTCACCTTCCTGGTATCTTTCTCTCTCTCGCCCTCCCCCCTGGTGTCTCTCTCTCTCTGCGCTCTCCCCCTGGTGTCTCTCTCGCTCTCCCCCCTGGTGTCTCTCTGTCTCTCGCTCTCCCCCCTGGTGTCTCTCTGTCTCTCGCTCTCCCCCCCTGGTGTCTCTCTCTCTCTCGCTCTCCCCCCTGGTGTCTCTCTCTCTCTCGCTCTCCCCCCTGGTGTCTCTCTCTCTCTCGCTCTCCCCCCTGGTGTCTCTCTCTCTCTCGCTCGCCCCCCTGGTGTCTCTCCCTCTCTCGCTCTCCCCCCTGGTGTCTCTCTCTCTCTGCGCTCTCCCCCCTGGTGTCTCTCTCTCTCTCGCTCTGCCCCCTGGTGTCTCTCTCTCTTCCGCTCACCTTCCTGGTATCTTTCTCTCTCTCGCCCTCCCCCCTGATGTCTCTCTCTCTCTGCGCTCTCCCCCCTGGTGTCTCTCTCGCTCTCCCCCCTGGTGTCTCTCTCGCTCTCCCCCCTGGTGTCTCTCTCGCTCTCCCCCCTGGTGTCTCTCTGTCTCTCGCTCTCCCACCTGGTGTCACACTCTGTCTCTCTCGCTCACCCACCTGGTGTCTCTCTCTCTCTCGCTCTCCCCCCTGGTGTCTCTCTCTCGCTCGCTCTCCCCCCTGGTGTCTCTCTCTCGCTCGCTCTCCCCCCTGGTGTCTCTCTCTCTCTCGCTCTCCCCCCTGGTGTCTCTCTCTCTCTCGCTCTCCCCCCTGGTGTCTCTCTCTCTCTCGCTCTCCCCCCTGGTGTCTCTCTCTCTCTCGCTCTCCCCCCTGGTGTCTCTCTCTCTCTGCGCTCTCCCCCCTGGTGTCTCTCTCGCTCTCCCCCCTGGTGTCTCTCTGTCTCTCGCTCTCCCCCCTGGTGTCTCTCTCTCTCTGCGCTCTCCCCCCTGGTGTCTCTCTCTCTCTGCGCTCTCCCCCCTGGTGTCTCTCTCTCTCTGCGCTCTCCCCCCTGGTGTCTCTCTCTCTCTGCGCTCTCCCCCCTGGTGTCTCTCTCTCTCTGCGCTCTCCCCCCTGGTGTCTCTCTCTCTCCCGCTCACCTTCCTGGTATCTTTCTCTCTCTCGCCCTCCCCCCTGGTGTCTCTCTCTCTCTGCGCTCTCCCCCCTGGTGTCTCTCTGCGCTCTCCCCCCTGGTGTCTCTCTCGCTCTCCCCCCTGGTGTCTCTCTCGCTCTCCCCCCCTGGTGTCTCTCTGTCTCTCGCTCTCCCCCCTGGTGTCTCTCTGTCTCTCGCTCTCCCCCCTGGTGTCTCTCTCTCTCTCGCTCTCCCCCCTGGTGTCTCTCTCTCTCTCGCTCTCCCCCCTGGTGTCTCTCTCTCTCTGCGCTCTCCCCCCTGGTGTCTCTCACGCTCTCCCCCCTGGTGTCTCTCACGCTCTCCCCCCTGGTGTCTCTCTGTCTCTCGCTCTCCCCCCTGGTGTCTCTCTGTCTCTCGCTCTCCCCCCTGGTGTCTCTCTCTCTCTCGCTCTCCCCCCTGGTGTCTCTCTCTCTCTGCGCTCTCCCCCCTGGCGTCTCTCTCTCTCTGCGCTCTCCCCCCTGGCGTCTCTCTCCCTCTGCGCTCTCCCCCCTGGTGTCTCTCTCTCTCTGCGCTCTCCCCCCTGGTGTCTCTCTCTCTCTGCGCTCTCCCCCCTGGTGTCTCTCTCGCTCTCCCCCCTGGTGTCTCTCTCGCTCTCCCCCCTGGTGTCTCTCTCGCTCTCCCCCCTGGTGTCTCTCTGTCTCTCGCTCTCCCCCCTGGTGTCTCTCTGTCTCTCGCTCTCCCCCCTGGTGTCTCTCTGTCTCTCGCTCTCCCCCCCTGGTGTCTCTCTGTCTCTCGCTCTCCCCCCTGGTGTCTCTCTGTCTCTCGCTCTCCCCCCTGGTGTCTCTCTGTCTCTCGCT
Organism: Carcharodon carcharias; assembly: GCF_017639515.1. NCBI lineage: Eukaryota > Metazoa > Chordata > Chondrichthyes > Lamniformes > Lamnidae > Carcharodon > Carcharodon carcharias. The sequence continues at coordinate 23,983 of NW_024470928.1, forward strand.
CTCCCCCCTGGTGTCTCTCTGTCTCTCGCTCTCCCCCCTGGTGTCTCTCTGTCTCTCGCTCTCCCCCCTGGTGTCTCTCTCTCTCTCGCTCTCCCCCCTGGTGTCTCTCTCTCTCTGCGCTCTCCCCCCTGGTGTCTCTCCCTCTCCCCCCTGGTGTCTCTCCCTCTCACCCCTGGTGTCTCTCGCTCTCACCCCTGGTGTCTCTCTGTCTCTCGCTCTCACCCCTGGTGTCTCTCCCTCTCACCCTGGTGTCTCTCTCTCTCTCCCCCCTGGTGTCTCTCTCTCTCTCGCTCTCCCCCCTGGTGTGTCTCTCTCTCTCGCTCTCCCCCCTGGTGTCTCTCTCTCTCTCGCTCTCCCCCCTGGTGTCACACTCTCCCTCTCTCGCTCTCCCCCCTGGTGTCTCTCTCTCTCTCGCTCTCACCCCTGGTGTCTCTCTCTCTCTCGCTCTCCCCCCTGGTGTCTCTCTCTCTCTCGCTCTCCCCCCTGGTGTCTCTCTCTCTCTCGCTCTCCCCCCTGGTGTCTCTCTCTCTCTCGCTCTCCCCCTGGTGTCTCTCTCTCTCTCGCTCTCCCCCCTGGTGTCTCTCTCTCTCTCACTCTCCCCCCTGGTGTCTCTCTCTCTCTCGCTCTCCCCTATGGTGTCTCTCTCTCTCTCGCTCTCCCCCCTGGTGTCTCTCTCTCTCTCGCTCTCCCCCCCTGGTGTCTCTCTCTCTCTCGCTCTCCCCCCTGGTGTCTCTCTCTCTCTCGCTCTCCCCCCTGGTGTCTCTCTCTCTCTCGCTCTCCCCCCTGGTGTCTCTCTCTCTCTCGCTCTCCCCCCTGGTGTCTCTCTCTCTCTCGCTCTCCCCCCTGGTGTCTCTCTCTCTCTCGCTCTCCACCCGGTGTCTCTCTCTCTCTCTCTCTCTCTCCACCCGGTGTCTCTCTCTCTCTCTCTCTCTCTCTCTCCACCCGGTGTCTCTCTCTCTCTCGCTCTCCACCCGGTGTCCCTCTCTCTCTCGCTCTCCACCCGGTGTCTCGCTCTCTCTCTCTCCACCCGGTGTCTCGCTCTCTCTCTCTCCACCCGGTGTCTCCCTCTCTCTCTCTCCACCCGGTGTCTCTCTCACTATCTCTCGCTCTCGCCCCTGGTGTCTCTCTCTCTCTCGCTCGCTCTCCCCCCTGGTGTCTCTCCCTCTCTCTCTCGCTCTCGCCCCTGGTGTCTCTCTCTCTATCTCTCGCTCTCCCCCCTGGTGTCTCTCGCTCTCCCCCTCTCACTCTCCCCCCTGGTGTCCCTCTCTCGCTCTCCCCCTCTCGCTCTCCCCCCTGGTGTCCCTCTCTCTCTCTCTCTCTCTCACTCGCTCTCCCCTAGGGTGTCTCTTGCTCTCTATCTCTCACTCTCCCCCCGGTGTCTCTCTCTCTCTCTCTCCCCCCTGGTGTCTCTCTCTCTCGCTCTCCCCCCTGGTGTCTCTCTCTCTCTCGCTCTCCCCCCTGGTGTCTCTCTCTCTCTCGCTCTCCCCCCTGGTGTCTCTCACGCTCTCCCCCCTGGCGTCTCTCTGTCTCTCGCTCTCCCCCCTGGCGTCTCTCTGTCTCTCGCTCTCCCCCCTGGCGTCTCTTTCTCTCTGCGCTCTCCCCCCTGGCGTCTCTTTCTCTCTGCGCTCTCCCCCCTGGCGTCTCTCTGTCTCTCGCTCTCCCCCCTGGCGTCTCTCTGTCTCTCGCTCTCCCCCCTGGCGTCTCTCTGTCTCTCGCTCTCCCCCCTGGCGTCTCTCTGTCTCTCGCTCTCCCCCCTGGCGTCTCTCTCTCTCTGCGCTCTCCCCCCTGGCGTCTCTCTCTCTCTGCGCTCTCCCCCCTGGTGTCTCTCACGCTCTCCCCCCTGGCGTCTCTCTGTCTCTCGCTCTCCCCCCTGGCGTCTCTCTGTCTCTCGCTCTCCCCCCTGGCGTCTCTTTCTCTCTGCGCTCTCCCCCCCTGGCGTCTCTTTCTCTCTGCGCTCTCCCCCCTGGCGTCTCTCTCCCTCTGCGCTCTCCCCCCTGGCGTCTCTCTCCCTCTGCGCTCTCCCCCCTGGCGTCTCTCTCCCTCTGCGCTCTCCCCCCCTGGCGTCTCTCTCCCTCTGCGCTCTCCCCCCTGGCGTCTCTCTCCCTCTGCGCTCTCCCCCCTGGCGTCTCTCTCCCTCTGCGCTCTCCCCCCTGGCGTCTCTCTCACTCTGCGCTCTCCCCCCTGGCGTCTCTCTCCCTCTGCGCTCTCCCCCCTGGCGTCTCTCTCCCTCTCCCCCCTGGCGTCTCTCTCTCTCTCGCTCTCCCCCCCTGGCGTCTCTCTCTCTCTCGCTCTCCCCCCTGGCGTCTCTCTCTCTCTCGCTCTCCCCCCTGGCGTCTCTCTCTCTCTCGCTCTCCCCCCTGGCGTCTCTCTCTCTCTCGCTCTCCCCCCTGGCGTCTCTCTCTCTCTCGCTCTCCCCCCTGGCGTCTCTCTCTCTCTCGCTCTCCCCCCTGGCGTCTCTCTCTCTCTCGCTCTCCCCCCTGGCGTCTCTCTCTCTCTCGCTCTCCCCCCTGGCGTCTCTCTCTCTCTCGCTCTCCCCCCAGGAGTCTCTCTCTCTCTCGCTCTCCCCCCCTGGCGTCTCTCTCTCTCTCGCTCTCCCCCCCGGAGTCTCTCTCTCTCTCGCTCTCCCCCCAGGAGTCTCTCTCTCTCTCGCTCTCCCCCCTGGTGTCTCTCTCTCTCTCGCTCTCCCCCCTGGTGTCTCTCACGCTCTCCCCCCTGGCGTCTCTCTGTCTCTCGCTCTCCCCCCTGGCGTCTCTTTCTCTCTGCGCTCTCCCCCCTGGCGTCTCTCTCCCTCTCCCCCCTGGCGTCTCTCTGCGCTCTCCCCCCTGGCGTCTCTCTCCCTCTCCCCCCTGGCGTCTCTCTCCCTCTCCCCCCTGGCGTCTCTCTCCCTCTCCCCCCTGGCGTCTCTCTCCCTCTCCCCCCTGGCGTCTCTCTCCCTCTCCCCCCTGGCGTCTCTCTCCCTCTCCCCCCTGGCGTCTCTCTCCCTCTCCCCCCTGGCGTCTCTCTCCCTCTCCCCCCTGGCGTCTCTCTCGCTCTCCCCCCCTGGCGTCTCTCTCGCTCTCCCCCCTGGCGTCTCTCTCGCTCTCCCCCCTGGCGTCTCTCTCGCTCTCCCCCCTGGCGTCTCTCTCGCTCTCCCCCCTGGCGTCTCTCTCGCTCTCCCCCCTGGGCGTCTCTCTCGCTCTCCCCCCTGGCGTCTCTCTCGCTCTCCCCCCTGGCGTCTCTCTCGCTCTCCCCCCTGGCGTCTCTCTCGCTCTCCCCCCCTGGCGTCTCTCTCGCTCTCCCCCCTGGCGTCTCTCTCGCTCTCCCCCCCTGGCGTCTCTCTCGCTCTCCCCCCCTGGCGTCTCTCTCGCTCTCCCCCCTGGCGTCTCTCTCGCTCTCCCCCTGGCGTCTCTCTCGCTCTCCCCCCTGGCGTCTCTCTCGCTCTCCCCCCTGGCGTCTCTCTCGCTCTCCCCCCTGGCGTCTCTCTCGCTCTCCCCCCTGGCGTCTCTCTCGCTCTCCCCCTGGCGTCTCTCTCGCTCTCCCCCCGGCGTCTCTCTCGCTCTCCCCCCGGCGTCGCTCTCGCTCTCCCCCCGGCGTCTCTCTCGCTCTCCCCCCGGCGTCTCTCTCGCTCTCCCCCCTGGCGTCTCTCTCGCTCTCCCCCCTGGCGTCTCTCTCGCTCTCCCCCCCTGGCGTCTCTCTCGCTCTCCCCCCTGGCGTCTCTCTCGCTCTCCCCCCTGGCGTCTCTCTCGCTCTCCCCCCCTGGCGTCTCTCTCGCTCTCCCCCCTGGCGTCTCTCTCGCTCTCCCCCTGGCGTCTCTCTCGCTCTCCCCCCCTGGCGTCTCTCTCGCTCTCCCCCCCGCTGTCTCTCTCGCTCTCCCCCCTGGCGTCTCTCGCTCGCCCTCTCACCCCTGGCGTCTCTCGCTCGCCCTCTCACCCCTGGCGTCTCTCGCTCGCCCTCTCACCCCTGGCGTCTCTCGCTCGCCCTCTCACCCCTGGCGTCTCTCTCTCGCCCTCTCACCCCTGGTGTCTCGCCCTCTCACCCCTGGTGTCTCTCTCTCGGCTCATCCCCCCCTGGCGTCTCTCCTCGCTCTCCCCCCTGGCGTCTCTCTCGCTCTCCCCCCCTGGCGTCTCTCTCGCTCTCCCCCCTGGCGTCTCTCACGCTCTCCCCCCTGGCGTCTCTCTCGCTCTCCCCCTGGCGTCTCTCTCGCTCTCCCCCGGCGTCTCCCCCTGGCGTCTCTCTCGCTCTCCCCCCTGCGTCTCTCTCGCTCTCCCCCCTGCGTCTCTCTCGCTCTCCCCCCGGCGTCTCTCTCGCTCTCACGCCCCGGCGTCTCTCTCGCTCTCCCCACCGGCGTCTCTCTTCGCTCTCCTCGCTCTCCCCCTGGCGTCTCTCTCGCTCTCCCCCCTGGCGTCTCTCTCGCTCTCCCCCCTGGCGTCTCTCTCGCTCTCCCCCCCTGGCGTCTCTCCGCTCTCCCCCCTGGCGTCTCTCGCTCGCCCTCTCACCCCTGGCGTCTCTCGCTCGCCCTCTCACCCCTGGCGTCTCTCGCTCGCCCTCTCACCCCTGGCGTCTCTCGCTCGCCCTCTCACCCCTGGCGTCTCTCGCTCGCTCTCACCCCTGGCGTCTCTCTCGCTCTCCCCCCCTGGCGTCTCTCTCCGCTCTCCCCCCTGGCGTCTCTCTCGCTCTCCCCCCTGGCGTCTCTCTCGCTCTCCCCCCTGGCGTCTCCTCTCGCTCTCCCCCCTGGCGTCTCTCTCGCTCTCCCCCTGGCGTCCTCTCTCGCTCTCCCCCCTGGCGTCTCTCTCGCTCTCCCCCCCTGGCGTCTCTCTCGCTCTCCCCCTGGCGTCTCTCTCGCTCTCCCCCCTGGCGTCTCTCTCGCTCTCCCCCCCTGGCGTCTCTCTCGCTCTCCCCCCTGGCGTCTCTCTCGCTCTCCCCCTGGCGTCTCTCTCGCTCTCCCCCCTGGCGTCTCTCTCGCTCTCCCCCCTGGCGTCTCTCTCGCTCTCCCCCTGGCGTCTCTCTCGCTCTCCCCCTGGCGTCTCTCTCGCTCTCCCCCTGGCGTCTCTCTCGCTCTCCCCCTGGCGTCTCTCTCGCTCTCCCCTGGGTCTCTCTCGCTCTCCCCCCTGGCGTCTCTCTCGCTCTCCCCCCTGGCGTCTCTCTCGCTCTCCCCCCTGGCGTCTCTCTCGCTCTCCCCCCTGGCGTCTCTCTCGCACTCTCCCCCTGGCGTCTCTCTCGCTCTCCCCCCCTGGCGTCTCTCTCGCTCTCCCTGGCGTCTCTCTCGCTCTCCCCCTGGCGTCTCTCTCGCTCTCCCCCCCTGGCGTCTCTCTCGCTCTCCCCCCTGGCGTCTCTCTCAGCTCTCCCACCCCCCTGGCGTCTCTCTCGCTCTCCCCCCTGGCGTCTCTCTCGCTCTCCCCCCTGGCGTCTCTCCCGCTCTCCCTCTGCGTCTCTCCCGCTCTCCCTCTGCGTCTCTCCCGCTCTCCCTCTGCGTCTCTCCCGCTCTCCCCCTGCGTCTCTCCCGCTCTCCCCCCTGGCGTCTCTCTCGCTCTCCCCCCTGGCGTCTCATCTCGCTCTCCCCCCCTGGCGTCTCTCCCTCGCCCTCTCACCCCTGGCGTCTCTCCCTCGCCCTCTCACCCCTGGCGTCTCTCCCTCGCCCTCTCACCCCTGGCGTCTCTCCCTCGCCCTCTCACCCCTGGCGTCTCTCCCGCTCTCACCCCTGGCGTCTCTCTCGCTCTCCCCCCTGGCGTCTCTCTCGCTCTCCCCCCTGGCGTCTCTCTCGCTCTCCCCCCTGGCGTCTCTCTCGCTCTCCCCCCTGGCGTCTCTCTCGCTCTCCCCCCTGGCGTCTCTCTCGCTCTCCCCCCTGGCGTCTCTCTCGCTCTCCCCCCTGGCGTCTCTCTCGCTCTCCCCCCTGGCGTCCTCTCGCTCTCCCCCCTGGCGTCTCTCTCGCTCTCCCCCCCTGGCGTCCTCTCTCGCTCTCCCCCCCCTGGCGTCTCTCTCGCTCTCCCCCCTGGCGTCTCTCTCGCTCTCCCCCCTGGCGTCTCTCTCGCTCTCCCCCCTGGCGTCTCTCTCGCTCTCCCCCCTGGCGTCTCTCTCGCTCTCCCCCCTGGCGTCTCTCTCGCTCTCCCCCCTGGCGTCTCTCTCGCTCTCCCCCCTGGCGTCTCTCTCGCTCTCCCCCTGGCGTCTCTCTCGCTCTCCCCCCTGGCGTCTCTCTCGCTCTCCCCCCTGGCGTCTCTCTCGCTCTCCCCCTGGCGTCTCTCTCGCTCTCCCCCCTGGCGTCTCTCTCGCTCTCCCCCTGGCGTCTCTCTCGCTCTCCCCCCTGGCGTCTCTCTCGCTCTCCCCCCTGGCGTCTCTCTCGCTCTCCCCCTGGCGTCTCTCTCTCTCTCCCCCCTGGCGTCTCTCTCGCTCTCCCCTGGCGTCTCTCTCGCTCTCCCCTGGCGTCTCTCTCGCTCTCCCCCCTGGCGTCTCTCTCGCTCTCCCCCCTGGCGTCTCTCTCTCTCTCGCTCTCCCCCTGGCGTCTCTCTCGCTCTCCCCCCTGGCGTCTCTCTCGCTCTCCCCCTGGCGTCTCTCTCGCTCTCCCCCCTGGCTCTCTCTCGCTCTCCCCTGGGTCTCTCTCGCTCTCCCCCCTGGCGTCTCTCTCGCTCTCCCCCTGGCGTCTCTCTCGCTCTCCCCCTGGCGTCTCTCTCGCTCTCCCCCTGGCGTCTCTCTCGCTCTCCCCCTGGCGTCTCTCTCGCTCTCCCCCCTGGGTCTCTCTCGCTCTCCCCCCTGGCGTCTCTCTCGCTCTCCCCCTGGCGTCTCTCTCGCTCTCCCCCTGGCGTCTCTCTCGCTCTCCCCCCTGGCGTCTCTCTCGCTCTCCCCCTGGCGTCTCTCTCGCTCTCCCCCTGGCGTCTCTCTCGCTCTCCCCCCTGGCGTCTCTCTCGCTCTCCCCCTGGCGTCTCTCTCGCTCTCCCCCTGGCGTCTCTCTCGCTCTCCCCCTGGCGTCTCTCTCGCTCTCCCCCTGGCGTCTCTCTCGCTCTCCCCCCTGGGTCTCTCTCGCTCTCCCCCTGGCTCTCTCTCTCGCTCCCCCTGGCGTCTCTCTCGCTCTCCCCCCTGGCGTCTCTCTCGCTCTCCCCCTGGCGTCTCTCTCGCTCTCCCCCCTGGCGTCTCTCTCGCTCTCCCCCCTGGCGTCTCTCTCGCTCTCCCCTGGCGTCTCTCTCGCTCTCCCCCCTGGGTGTCTCTCTCGCTCTCCCCCCTGGCGTCTCTCTCGCTCTCCCCCCTGGCGTCTCTCTCGCTCTCCCCCTGGCGTCTCTCTCGCTCTCCCCCCTGGCGTCTCTCTCGCTCTCCCCCTGGCGTCTCTCTCGCTCTCCCCCTGGCGTCTCTCTCGCTCTCCCCCCTGGCGTCTCTCTCGCTCTCCCCCCTGGCGTCTCTCTCGCTCTCCCCCCTGGCGTCTCTCTCGCTCTCCCCCTGGCGTCTCTCTCGCTCTCCCCCCTGGCGTCTCTCTCGCTCTCCCCCTGGCGTCTCTCTCGCTCTCCCCCTGGCGTCTCTCTCGCTCTCCCCTGGCGTCTCTCTCGCTCTCCCCCCTGGCTCTCTCTCGCTCTCCCCCTGGCGTCTCTCTCGCTCTCCCCCCTGGCGTCTCTCTCGCTCTCCCCTGGCGTCTCTCTCGCTCTCCCCCCTGGCGTCTCTCTCGCTCTCCCCCTGGCGTCTCTCTCGCTCTCCCCCCTGGCGTCTCTCTCGCTCTCCCCCTGGCGTCTCTCTCGCTCTCCCCCCTGGCGTCTCTCTCGCTCTCCCCCCTGGCGTCTCTCTCGCTCTCCCCCCTGGCGTCTCTCTCGCTCTCCCCCCTGGCGTCTCTCTCGCTCTCCCCCCTGGCGTCTCTCTCGCTCTCCCCTGGCGTCTCTCTCGCTCTCCCCCTGGCGTCTCTCTCGCTCTCCCCCTGGCGTCTCTCTCGCTCTCCCCCCTGGCGTCTCTCTCGCTCTCCCCCCTGGCGTCTCTCTCGCTCTCCCCCCTGGCGTCTCTCTCGCTCTCCCCCTGGCGTCTCTCTCGCTCCCCCCCTGGCGTCTCTCTCGCTCTCCCCCTGGCGTCTCTCTCGCTCTCCCCCTGGCGTCTCTCTCGCTCTCCCCCTGGCGTCTCTCTCGCTCTCCCCCTGGAGTCTCTCTCGCTTCTCCCCCTGGCGTCTCTCTCGCTCTCCCCCCTGGCGTCTCTCTCGCTCTCCCCCTGGCGTCTCTCTCGCTCTCCCCCTGGCGTCTCTCTCGCTCTCCCCCTGGCGTCTCTCTCGCTCTCCCCCCTGGGTCTCTCTCGCTCTCCCCCTGGCGTCTCTCTCGCTCTCCCCTGGCGTCTCTCTCGCTCTCCCCCCTGGCGTCTCTCTCGCTCTCCCCCCTGGCGTCTCTCTCGCTCTCCCCCCTGGCGTCTCTCTCGCTCTCCCCCCTGGGCGTCTCTCTCGCTCTCCCCCTGGCGTCTCTCTCGCTCTCCCCCCTGGCGTCTCTCTCGCTCTCCCCCTTCTCTCTCGCTCTCCCCCTTCTCTCTCGCTCTCCCCCTTCTCTCTCGCTCTCCCCCTTCTCTCTCGCTCTCCCCCTTCTCTCTCGCTCTCCCCCTGGCGTCTCTCTCGCTCTCCCCCCTGGTGTCTCTCTCGCTCTCCCCCTGGCGTCTCTCTCGCTCTCCCCCCTGGCGTCTCTCTCGCTCTCCCCTGGCGTCTCTCTCGCTCTCCCCCCTGGGTCTCTCTCGCTCTCCCCCTGGGTCTCTCTCGCTCTCCCCCCTGGCGTCTCTCTCGCTCTCCCCCTGGCGTCTCTCTCGCTCTCCCCCCTGGCGTCTCTCTCGCTCTCCCCTGGCGTCTCTCTCGCTCTCCCCCTGGCGTCTCTCTCGCTCTCCCCCCTGGCGTCTCTCTCGCTCTCCCCCCTGGCGTCTCTCTCGCTCTCCCCCTGGCGTCTCTCTCGCTCTCCCCCTGGCGTCTCTGTCGCTCTCCCCCCTGGCGTCTCTCTCGCTCTCCCCCCTGGCGTCTCTCTCGCTCTCCCCCCCTGGCGTCTCTCTCGCTCTCCCCCCGGCGTCTCTCTCGCTCTCCCCCCTGGCGTCTCTCTCGCTCTCCCCCTGGCGTCTCTCTCGCTCTCCCCCCTGGCGTCTCTCTCGCTCTCCCCCCTGGCGTCTCTCTCGCTCTCCCCCCTGGCGTCTCTCTCGCTCTCCCCCCTGGTGTCTCTCTCGCTCTCCCCCCTGGTGTCTCTCTCTCTCGCTCTCCCCCCTGGTGTCTCTCTCTCTCGCTCTCCCCCTGGTGTCTCTCTCTCTCGCTCTCCCCCCCTGGTGTCTCTCTCTCTCGCTCTCCCCCCTGGTGTCTCTCTCTCTCGCTCTCCCCCCTGGTGTCTCTCTCTCTCGCTCTCCCCCCTGGTGTCTCTCTCTCTCGCTCTCCCCCCTGGTGTCTCTCTCTCTCGCTCTCCCCCCTGGTGTCTCTCTCTCTCGCTCTCCCCCCTGGTGTCTCCCTCTCTCTCGCTCGCTCTCCCCCCAGGTGAGTCTCTCCCTCTCTCGCCCCTGCTGTCTCTCTCTCTCTCTGCGCTCTCCCCCTGGTGTCTCTCACTCTCTCTGCGCTCTCGCCCCTGGTGTCTCTCTCTCTCTCTGCGCTCTCCCCCCTGGTGACTCTCTCTCTCTCGCTCTCCCCACTGGTGTCTCTCTCTCTCTCGCTCTCCCCCCTGGTGTCTCTCTCTCTCTCGCTCGCCCCCCCCAGTGTCTCTCTCGCTCTCCCCCCTGGTGTCTCTCTCTCTCGCTCTCCCCCGTGGTGTCTCCCTCTCTCTCGCTCGCTCTCCCCCCAGGTGTCTCTCTCTCTCGATCTCCCCCCCGGTGTCTCCCTCTCTCTCTCTCACGCTCTCCCCCCTGGTGTCTCTCCCTCTCTCGCCCCTGCTGTCTCTCTCTCTCCCTGCGCTCTCGCCCCTGGTGTCTCTCACTCTCTCTGCGCTCTCGCCCCTGGTGTCTCTCTCTCTCTCTGCGTTCTCCCCCCCGGTGTGTCTCTCTCTCTCTCTCTCGCTCTCCCCGCTGTTGTCTCTCTCTCTCTCTGCACTCTCCCCGCTGCTGTCTCTCTCTCTCTCACTCCCTCTCCCCTCTGGTGTCTCTCTCTCTCTCGCTCTCCCCCCGGAGTCTCTCTCTCTCGCTCTCCCCCCGGAGTCTCTCTCTCTCGCTCTCCCTCCGGAGTCTCTCTCTCTCGCTCTCCCCCCGGAGTCTCTCTCTCTCGCTCTCCCCCCGGTGTCTCTCTCTCTCTCTCTCCACCCGGTGTCTCTCTCTCTCTCTCTCCACCCGGTGTCTCTCTCTCTCTCGCTCTCCACCCGGTGTCTCTCTCTCTCTCGCTCTCCACCCGGTGTCTCTCTCTCTCGCTCTCCACCCGGTGTCTCTCTCTCTCTCGCTCTCCACCCGGTGTCTCTCTCTCTCTCGCTCTCCACCCGGTGTCTCTCTCTCTCTCGCTCTCCACCCGGTGTCTCTCTCTCTCTCTCTCCACCCGGTGTCTCTCTCTCTCTCTCTCCACCCGGTGTCTCTCTCTCTCTCTCTCCACCCGGTGTCTCTCTCTCTCTCTCTCCACCCGGTCTCTCTCTCTCTCTCTCTCTCTCCACCCGGTGTCTCTCTCTCTCTCTCCACCCGGTGTCTCTCTCTCTCTCTCTCCACCCGGTGTCTCTCTCTCTCTCTCTCCACCCGGTGTCTCTCTCTCTCTCTCTCCACCCGGTGTCTCTCTCTCTCTCTCTCCACCCGGTGTCTCCCTCTCTCTCTCTCCACCCGGTGTCTCTCTCTCTCTCTCTCTCTCCACCCGGTGTCTCTCTCTCTCTCTCTCTCCACCCGGTGTCTCCCTGTCTCTCTCTCTCCACCCGGTGTCTCTCTCTCTCTCCCCCCCCCCGTGTCTCTCTCGCTCTCCCCCCCCCGGTGTCTCTCTCTCTCACTCTCCCCCCTGGTGTCTGTCTCTCTCACTCTCCCCCCTGGTGTCTGTCTCTCTCACTCTCCCCCCGGTGTCTCTCTCTCTCTCTCGCTCTCCCCACTGGTGTCTCTCTCTCTCTCGCTCTCCCCCCTGGTGTCTCTCTCTCTCTCGCTCTCCCCCCTGGTGTCTCTCTCGCTCTCCCCCCTGGTGTCTCTCTCGCTCTCCCCCCTGGTGTCTCTCTCGCTCTCCCCCCTGGTGTCTCTCTCGCTCTCCCCCCTGGTGTCTCTCTCGCTCTCCCCCCTGGTGTCTCTCTCGCTCTCCCCCCTGGTGTCTCTCTCGCTCTCCCCCTGGTGTCTCTCTCGCTCTCCCCCCTGGTGTCTCTCTCGCTCTCCCCCCTGGTGTCTCTCTCGCTCTCCCCCCCTGGTGTCTCTCTCGCTCTCCCCCCTGGTGTCTCTCTCGCTCTCCCCCCTGGTGTCTCTCTCGCTCTCCCCCCTGGTGTCTCTCTCGCTCTCCCCCCTGGTGTCTCTCTCGCTCTCCCCCCTGGTGTCTCTCTCGCTCTCCCCCTGGTGTCTCTCTCGCTCTCCCCCCCTGGTGTCTCTCTCGCTCTCCCCCCTGGTGTCTCTCTCGCTCTCCCCCCTGGTGTCTCTCTCGCTCTCCCCCCTGGTGTCTCTCTCGCTCTCCCCCCTGGTGTCTCTCTCGCTCTCCCCCCTGGTGTCTCTCTCGCTCTCCCCCCTGGTGTCTCTCTCGCTCTCCCCCCTGGTGTCTCTCTCGCTCTCCCCCCTGGTGTCTCTCTCGCTCTCCCCCCTGGTGTCTCTCTCGCTCTCCCCCCTGGTGTCTCTCTCGCTCTCCCCCCTGGTGTCTCTCTCGCTCTCCCCCCCTGGTGTCTCTCTCGCTCTCCCCCCTGGTGTCTCTCTCGCTCTCCCCCCTGGTGTCTCTCTCGCTCTCCCCCCTGGTGTCTCTCTCGCTCTCCCCCCTGGTGTCTCTCTCGCTCTCCCCCCTGGTGTCTCTCTCGCTCTCCCCCCTGGTGTCTCTCTCGCTCTCCCCCCTGGTGTCTCTCTCGCTCTCCCCCCTGGTGTCTCTCTCGCTCTCCCCCCTGGTGTCTCTCTCGCTCTCCCCCCTGGTGTCTCTCTCGCTCTCCCCCTGGTGTCTCTCTCGCTCTCCCCCCTGGTGTCTCTCTCGCTCTCCCCCCTGGTGTCTCTCTCGCTCTCCCCCCTGGTGTCTCTCTCGCTCTCCCCCCTGGTGTCTCTCTCGCTCTCCCCCCTGGTGTCTCTCTCGCTCTCCCCCCCTGGTGTCTCTCTCGCTCTCCCCCCTGGTGTCTCTCTCGCTCTCCCCCCTGGTGTCTCTCTCGCTCTCCCCCCTGGTGTCTCTCTCGCTCTCCCCGCTGGTGTCTCTCTCGCTCTCCCCATGGTGTCTCTCTCGCTCTCCCCCCTGGTGTCTCTCTCGCTCTCCCCCCTGGTGTCTCTCTCGCTCTCCCCCCTGGTGTCTCTCTCTCTCGCTCTCCCCCCTGGTGTCTCTCTCTCTCGCTCTCCCCCCTGGTGTCTCCCTCTCTCTCGCTCGCTCTCCCCCCAGGTGAGTCTCTCTCTCGCTCTCCCACCCGGTGTCTCCCTCTCTCTCTCTCACGCTATCCCCCCTGGTGTCTCTCCCTCTCTCGCCCCTGCTGTCTCTCTCTCTCTCTGCGATCTCCCCCTGGTGTCTCTCACTCTCTCTGCGCTCTCGCCCCTGGTGTCTCTCTCTCTCTCTGCGCTCTCCCCCCTGGTTTCTCTCTCTCTCTCTGCGCTCTCCCCCCCTGGTGTCTCTCTCTCTCTCTCTCGCTCTCCCCGCTGTTGTATCTCTCTCTCTCTGCGCTCTCCCCACTGGTGTCTCTCTCTCTCTCGCTCTCCCCCCCCAGTGTCTCTCTCGCTCTCCCCCCTGGTGTCTCTCTCTCTCGCTCTCCCCCCTGGTGTCTCCCTCTCTCTCGCTCGCTCTCCCCCCCCCCAGTGTCTCTCTCGCTCTCCCCCCTGGTGTCTCTCTCTCTCGCTCTCCCCCCTGGTGTCTCTCCCTCTCTCGCCCCTGTTGTCTCTCTCTCTCCCTGCGCTCTCGCCCCTGGTGTCTCTCACTCTCTCTGCGCTCTCGACCCTGGTGTCTCTCTCTCTCTCTGCGTTCTCCCCCCCGGTGTCTCTCTCTCTCTCTCTTTCGCTCTCCCCGCTGTTGTCTCTCTCTCTCTCTGCGCTCTCCCCGCTGCTGTCTCTCTCTCTCTCACTCCCTCTCCCCTCTGGTGTCTCTCTCTCTCTCGCTCTCCCCCCGGAGTCTCTCTCTTTCGCTCTCCCCCTGGAGTCTCTCTCTCACGCTCTCCCCCCGGAGTCTCTCTCTCTCGCTCTCCCTCCGGAGTCTCTCTCTCTCGCTCTCCCCCCGGAGTCTCTCTCTCTCGCGCTCCCCCCGGAGTCTGTCTCTCTCGCTCTCCCCCCGGATTCTCTCTCTCTCGCTCTCTCCCCTGGTGTCTCTCTCTCTCGCTCTCCCCCCTGGTGTCTCTCTCTCTCGCTCTCCCCCCTGGTGTCTCTCTCTCTCTCACTCGCTCTCCCCCCTGGTGTCTCTCCCTCTCTCTCTCGCTCTCGCCCCTGGTGTCTCTCTCTCTATCTCTCGCTCTCCCCCCTGGTGTCTCTCTCTCTATCTCTCGCTCTCCCCCCGGTGTCTCCCTCTCTCGCTCTCCCCCTCTCGCTCTCCCCCCTGGTGTCCCTCTCTCGCTCTCCCCCCTGGTGTCCCTCTCTCTCTCTCTCTCTCGCTCTCCCCCATGATGTCTCTCGCTCTCTCTCTCTCTCTCTCTCTCGCTCTCCCCCCGGTGTCTCTCTCTCTCTCTCTCTCTCCCCACTGGTGTCTCTCTCTCTCTCTCTCTCTCGCTCTCCCCCCAGTGTCTCTCTCTCTCTGTCGCTCTCCCCCCGGTGCCTCTATTTCTCGCTCTACCCCCTGGTGTGTCTCTCTCGCTCTCCCCCCTGGTGTCTCTCTATCTCTGCGCTCACCCCCTGGTGGCTCTCTCTCTCTCTGCGCACTCCCCCCTGGTGTCTCTCTCTCTCTCGCTCGCTCTCCCCCCTGGTGTCTCTCCCTCTCTCTCTCGCTCTCGCCCCTGGTGTCTCTCTCTCTATCTCTCGCTCTCCCCCCTGGCGTCTCTCTCTCTCTTTCGCTCTCCCCCCGGTGTCTCTCTCTCTCTCTCTCTCGCTCTCCCCCTCTCGCTCTCCCCCCTGGTGTCCCTCTCTCGCTCTCCCCCTCTCGCTCTCCCCCCTGGTGTCCCTCTCTCTCTCTCTCTCTCGCTCTCCCCCATGGTGTCTCTCGCTCTCTCTCTCTCTCGCTCAACCCCCGGTGTCTCTCTCGCTCTCCCCCCTGGTGTCTCTCTCGCTCTCCCCCCTGGTGTCTCTCTCGCTCTCCCCCCTGGTGTCTCTCTCGCTCTCCCCCCTGGTGTCTCTCTCGCTCTCCCCCCCTGGTGTCTCTCTCGCTCTCCCCCTGGTGTCTCTCTCGCTCTCCCCCCTGGTGTCTCTCTCGCTCTCCCCCCTGGTGTCTCTCTCGCTCTCCCCCCTGGTGTCTCTCTCGCTCTCCCCCCTGGTGTCTCTCTCGCTCTCCCCCCTGGTGTCTCTCTCGCTCTCCCCGCTGGTGTCTCTCTCGCTCTCCCCCCTGGTGTCTCTCTCGCTCTCCCCCCTGGTGTCTCTCTCGCTCTCCCCCCTGGTGTCTCTCTCGCTCTCCCCCCTGGTGTCTCTCTCGCTCTCCCCCCTGGTGTCTCTCTCTCTCGCTCTCCCCCCTGGTGTCTCCCTCTCTCTCGCTCGCTCTCCCCCCAGGTGAGTCTCTCTCTCGCTCTCCCACCCGGTGTCTCCCTCTCTCTCTCTCACGCTATCCCCCCTGGTGTCTCTCCCTCTCTCGCCCCTGCTGTCTCTCTCTCTCTCTGCGATCTCCCCCTGGTGTCTCTCACTCTCTCTGCGCTCTCGCCCCTGGTGTCTCTCTCTCTCTCTGCGCTCTCCCCCCTGGTTTCTCTCTCTCTCTCTGCGCTCTCCCCCCTGGTGTCTCTCTCTCTCTCTCTCGCTCTCCCCGCTGTTGTATCTCTCTCTCTCTGCGCTCTCCCCACTGGTGTCTCTCTCTCTCTCGCTCTCCCCCCCCAGTGTCTCTCTCGCTCTCCCCCCTGGTGTCTCTCTCTCTCGCTCTCCCCCCTGGTGTCTCCCTCTCTCTCGCTCGCTCTCCCCCCCCAGTGTCTCTCTCGCTCTCCCCCCTGGTGTCTCTCTCTCTCGCTCTCCCCCCTGGTGTCTCTCCCTCTCTCGCCCCTGTTGTCTCTCTCTCTCCCTGCGCTCTCGCCCCTGGTGTCTCTCACTCTCTCTGCGCTCTCGACCCTGGTGTCTCTCTCTCTCTCTGCGTTCTCCCCCCCGGTGTCTCTCTCTCTCTCTCTTTCGCTCTCCCCGCTGTTGTCTCTCTCTCTCTCTGCGCTCTCCCCGCTGCTGTCTCTCTCTCTCTCACTCCCTCTCCCCTCTGGTGTCTCTCTCTCTCTCGCTCTCCCCCCGGAGTCTCTCTCTTTCGCTCTCCCCCTGGAGTCTCTCTCTCACGCTCTCCCCCCGGAGTCTCTCTCTCTCGCTCTCCCTCCGGAGTCTCTCTCTCTCGCTCTCCCCCCGGAGTCTCTCTCTCTCGCGCTCCCCCCGGAGTCTGTCTCTCTCGCTCTCCCCCCGGATTCTCTCTCTCTCGCTCTCTCCCCTGGTGTCTCTCTCTCTCGCTCTCCCCCCTGGTGTCTCTCTCTCTCGCTCTCCCCCCTGGTGTCTCTCTCTCTCTCACTCGCTCTCCCCCCTGGTGTCTCTCCCTCTCTCTCTCGCTCTCGCCCCTGGTGTCTCTCTCTCTCTCTCTCGCTCTCCCCCCTGGTGTCTCTCTCTCTATCTCTCGCTCTCCCCCCGGTGTCTCCCTCTCTCGCTCTCCCCCTCTCGCTCTCCCCCCTGGTGTCCCTCTCTCGCTCTCCCCCCTGGTGTCCCTCTCTCTCTCTCTCTCTCGCTCTCCCCCATGATGTCTCTCGCTCTCTCTCTCTCTCTCTCTCGCTCTCCCCCCGGTGTCTCTCTCTCTCTCTCTCTCTCCCCACTGGTGTCTCTCTCTCTCTCTCTCTCTCGCTCTCCCCCCAGTGTCTCTCTCTCTCTGTCGCTCTCCCCCCGGTGCCTCTATTTCTCGCTCTACCCCCTGGTGTGTCTCTCTCGCTCTCCCCCCTGGTGTCTCTCTATCTCTGCGCTCACCCCCTGGTGGCTCTCTCTCTCTCTGCGCACTCCCCCCTGGTGTCTCTCTCTCTCTCGCTCGCTCTCCCCCCTGGTGTCTCTCCCTCTCTCTCTCGCTCTCGCCCCGGGTGTCTCTCTCTCTATCTCTCGCTCTCCCCCCTGGCGTCTCTCTCTCTCTTTCGCTCTCCCCCCGGTGTCTCTCTCTCTCTCTCTCTCGCTCTCCCCCTCTCGCTCTCCCCCCTGGTGTCCCTCTCTCGCTCTCCCCCTCTCGCTCTCCCCCCTGGTGTCCCTCTCTCTCTCTCTCTCTCGCTCTCCCCCATGGTGTCTCTCGCTCTCTCTCTCTCTCGCTCAACCCCCGGTGTCTCTCTCTCTCTCTCTCCCCACTGGTGTCTCTCTCTCTCTCTCTCTCTCGCTCTCCCCCGAGTGTCTCTCTCTCTCTCTCTCTCTCTCGCTCTCCCCCCGGTGCCTCTATCTCTCGCTCTCCACCCTGATGTGTCTCTCTCGCTCTCCCCCCTGGTGTCTCTCTATCTCTGCGCTCACCCCCTGGTGCCTCTCTCTCTCTCTGCGCACTCCCCCCTGGTGTCTCTATCTCTCTCTGCGCTCTCCCCCCGGTGTCTCCCTGTCTCTCGCTCTCCCCCTTGGTGTCTCTCTTTCTGCGCGCTCCTCCCTGGTGTCTCTCTCTCTCTGCGCGCTCCCCCCTGGTGTCTCTCTCTCTCTGCACTCTCCCCCCTGGTGTCTCTCTCTCTCGCTCTCCCCCCTGGTGTCTCTCTCTCTCGCTCTCCCCCCTGGAGTCTCTCTCTCTCGCTCTCCCCCCTGGAGTCTCTCTCTCTCGCTCTCCCCCCTGGAGTCTCTCTCTCTCGCTCTCCCCCCTGGAGTCTCTCTCTCTCGCTCTCCCCCCCTGGAGTCTCTCTCTCTCGCTCTCCCCCCTGGAGTCTCTCTCTCTCGCTCTCCCCCCTGGAGTCTCTCTCTCTCGCTCTCCCCCCTGGAGTCTCTCTCTCTCGCTCTCCCCCCTGGAGTCTCTCTCTCTCGCTCTCCCCCCTGGAGTCTCTCTCTCTCGCTCTCCCCCCTGGAGTCTCTCTCTCTCGCCCTCCCCCCTGGAGTCTCTCTCTCTCGCTCTCCCCCCCTGGAGTCTCTCTCTCTCGCTCTCCCCCCTGGAGTCTCTCTCTCTCGCTCTCCCCCCTGGAGTCTCTCTCTCTCGCTCTCCCCCCTGGAGTGTCTCTCTCTCGCTCTCCCCCCTGGAGTGTCTCTCACTCGCTCTACCCCCTGGCTTCTCTCCCTCTCTCTCATTCTCCCCCCTGGTGTCTCTCTCACTCTCACTCTCCCCCCAGGTGTCTCTCTCTCTCTCACTCTCTCGCTCGGCCCCCTGGAGTCTCTCCGTCTCTCTCCCTACCCTGGTGTCTCTGTCTCTCTCTCTCGCTCTCCCCCCTGGTGTCTCTCCCTATCGCGCACACCTCCTTGGTGTCTCTCTCCCTCTCTCGCTCTCCCCCCTGGTGTCTCTATCTGTCTCGCTCACCCCCCCGGTGTCTCTCTCTCTCTCGCTCACCACCCTGGTGTCTCTCTCTCTCCCCCCTGGTGTCTCTCTCGCTCTCGCTCTCCCCGCTGGTGTCTCCCTCTCTCTCGCTCTCCCCCCTGGTGTCTCTCTCTATCGCGCACACCTCCTTTGTGTCTCTCTCTCTCTCTTGCTCTCCCCCCTGGTGTCTCTCTCTCTCTCACCGCCCCGGTGTCTCTCCCTCTCTCGCTCACCGCCCCGGTGCCTCTCTCTCTCCCCCCTGGTGTGTCTCTCGCTCTCGCTCTCCCCGCTGGTGTCTCCCTCTCTCTCGCTCTCCCCACTGTTGTCTCTCTCTCTCTCTCTCTCTCTCTCCCCTGGTGTGTTTCTCTCTCTCTCGCTCTCCCCCCTGGTGTCTCTCTCCCTCGCTCTCCCCCCTGGAGTCACTCTCTCTCGCTCTCTCACCTGGTGTCTCACCCTCGCTCTCTCTCTCGCTCTCCCACCTGGTGTCTCTCTCTCTCGCGCTCACCTCCGTGGTGTCTCTCTCTCTCTCTCTCTCTCTCGCTCTCCCCCCTGGTGTCTCTCTCTCTCGCTCACCCCCCTGTTGCCTCTCTCTCTCTCTCTCCCCCCCCGGTGTCTCTCTCTCTCTCGCTCACCCCCATGGTGTCTCGCTCTCTCTCGCTCTTCCCCCTGGTGTCCCTCTCTCTCTCTCTCTCTCTCGCTCTCCCCCCTGGTGTCTCTCTCTCTCTCTCGCTCTCCCCCCTGGTGTCTCTCTCTCTCTCGCTCTCCCCCGGTGTCTCTCTCTCTCTCGCTCTCCTCCCTGGTGTCTCTCTCTCGCTCACCCCCCTGGTGTCTCTCTCTCTCCCCCGTCGAGTCTCTCTCTCTCTCTCGCTCTCCCCCCTCTAGTCCCTCTCTCTATCTCACTCGCCTCACGGAGTCTCTCAATCTCTCTCTCGCTCTAACCCCTGTTGTGTCTCCCTCGCTCGCTCTCGCCCCTGCTGTCCCTATCTCTCTCTCTCGCTCTCCCCCCTGGTGTCTCTATCTCTCGCTCTCTCCCCTGGGGACTCTCTCTCTCGCTCTCCCCCCTGGTCTCGCTCTCTCCCCCCTGGTCTCGCTCACTGCCCCCTGGAGTGTCTCTCTCTTGCTCTCCCCCGTGGAGTCTCTCTCTCTCGCTCTCCCCCCTGGAGTCTCTCTCTCTCTCGCTCTCCCCCCTGGAGCGTCTCTCTCTCTCGCTCTCCACCTGGTCTCGCTCTCTCCCCCGTGGTCTCGCTCACTGCCCCCTGGAGTCTCTCTCTCTCGCTCTCCCCCCTGGAGTCTCGCTCTCTCGCTCTCCCCCCTGG
>NW_024470929.1:0-20000 GCF_017639515.1 Carcharodon carcharias
ACAGTGCGGGGCTCCCTCAGTACTGACCCTCCGACAGTGCAACTCGCCCTCAGTACTGACCATCCGACAGTGCGGCACTCCCTCATTACTGACCTCCGACAGTGCAGCTCTCCCTCAGTACTGACCATCCGACAGTGCGGCACTCCCTCATTACTGACCCTCCGACAGTGCAGCTCTCCCTCAGTACTGACCATCCGACAGTGCGGCACTCCCTCATTACTGACCCTCCGACAGTGCAGCACTCCCTCAGTACTGACCCTCTGACAGTCCGGCGCTCCCTCAGTACTGTCCGTCCGACAGTGCGGCACTCCCTCAGTACTGACCCTCCGACAGTGCAACTCGCCCTCAGTACTGACCATCCGACAGTGCGGCGCTCCCTCAGTACTGACACTCCGACAGTGCAGCACTCCCTCAGTACTGACCCTCTGACAGTCCGGCGCTCCCTCAGTACTGTCCGTCCGACAGTGCGGCACTCCCTCAGTACTGACCCTCCGACAATGCAGCAATCCCTCAGTACTGACCATCCGACAGTGCGGCACTCCCTCAGTACTGACCCTCCGACAGTGCAGCACTCCCTCAGTACTGACCCTCCGACAGTGCGGCTCTCCCTCAGCACTGACCCTCCGACAGTGCGGCACTCCCTCAGTACTGACCCTCCGACAGTGCGGCGCTCCCTCAGTACTGAACCTCCGACAGTGCAACTCGCCCTCAGTATTGACCCTCCGACAGTGCGGCACTCCCTCAGTACTGACCCTCCGACAGTGCAGCTCTCCCTCAGTACTGACCATCCGACAGTGCGGCACTCCCTCATTACTGACCCTCCGACAGTGCAGCTCTCCCTCAGTACTGACCATCCGACAGTGCGGCACTCCCTCATTACTGACCCTCCGACAGTGCGGCTCTCCCTCAGTACTGACCCTCCGACAGTGCAGCACTCCCTCAGTACTGACACTCTGACAGTCCGGCGCTCCCTCAATACTGTCCGTCCGACAGTGCGGCACTCCCTCAGTACTGACCCTCCGACAATGCGGCACTCCCTCAGTACTGACCCTCCGACAGTGCGGCACTCCCTCAGTACTGACCCTCCGACAGTGCAGCACTCCCTCAGTACTGACCCTCCGACAGTGCGGCTCTCACTCAGTACTGACCCTCCGACAGTGCAGCGCTCCTCAGTACTGACCCTCCGACAATGCGGCTCTCACTCAGTACTGACCCTCCGACAGTGCAGCACACCCTCAGTACTGACAGTCCGACAGTGCGGCTCTCCCTTATTACTGACCCTCTGACAGTGCGGCACTCCCTCAGAACTGACCCTCCGACACTGCAGCCCTCCCACAATACTGACCCTCCGACAGTGCAGCACTCCCTCAGTACTGACCCTCCGACAGTGCAGCTCTCCCTCAGTACTGACCCTCTGACAGTGCAACTTGCCCTCAGCACTGACCCTCTGACAGTGCGGCACACCCTCAGTACTGACCCTCCGACAGTGCGTCTCTCGCTCAGTACTGACCCTCCGACAGTGCGGCTCTCCCTCAGCACTGACCCTCCGACAGTGCGGCTCTCCCTCACCACTGACCCTCCGGTTTGTGAGGCGCTCCCTCAGCACAGAACCTCCGACAGTGAGGCTCTCCCTCAGCACTGACCCACCGACAGTGCAGCTCTCCCTTGTTACTGACCCTCCGACATTGCGGCTCTCACTCAGTACTGTCCCTCTGACAGTGCGGCTCTCCCTCAGCACTGACCCTCCGACAGTGCGGCACTCCCTCAGTACTGACCCTCCAACAGTGCGGCGCTCCCTCAGTACTGACCCTCCGACAGTGCAACTCGCCCTCAGTACTGACCATCCGACAGTGCGGCACTCCCTCATTACTGACCCTCCGACAGTGCAGCTCTCCCTCAGTACTGACCATCCGACAGTGCGGCACTCCCTCATTACTGACCCTCCGACAGTGCAGCTCTCCCTCAGTACTGACCATCCGACAGTGCGGCACTCCCTCATTACTGACCCTCCGACAGTGCAGCACTCCCTCAGTACTGACCCTCTGACAGTCCGGCGCTCCCTCAGTACTGTCCGTCCGACAGTTCGGCACTTCCTCAGTACTGACCCTCCGACAGTGCAACTCGCCCTCAGTACTGACCATCCGACAGTGCGGCACTCCCTCATTACTGACCCTCCGACAGTGCAGCTCTCCCTCAGTACTGACCATCCGACAGTGCGGCACTCCCTCATTACTGACCCTCCGACAGTGCAGCTCTCCCTCAGTACTGACCCTCCGACAGTGCGGCTCTCCCTCAGTACTGACCATCCGACAGTGCGGCACTCCCTCATTACTGACCCTCCGACAGTGCAGCTCTCCCTCAGTACTGACCCTCCGACAGTGCAGCACTCCCTCAGTACTGACCCTCCGACAGTGCAGCACTCCCTCAGTACTGACCCTCCGACAGTGCAGCACTCCCTCAGTACTGACACTCTGACAGTCCGGCGCTCCCTCAATACTGTCCGTCCGACAGTGCGGCACTCCCCCAGTACTGACCCTCCGACTATGCGGCACTCCCTCAGTACTGACCCTCCGACAGTGCGGCACTCCCTCAGTACTGACCCTCCGACAGTGCAGCACTCCCTCAGTACTGACCCTCCGACAGTGCGGCTCTCACTCAGTACTGACCCTCCGACAGTGCAGCGCTCCTCAGTACTGACCCTCCGACAATGCAGCTCTCACTCAGTACTGACCCTCCGACAGTGCAGCACACCCTCAGTACTGACAGTCCGACAGTGCGGCTCTCCCTTATTACTGACCCTCTGACAGTGCGGCACTCCCTCAGAACTGACCCTCCGACAGTGCAGCCCTCCCACAATACTGACCCTCCGACAGTGCAGCACTCCCTCAGTACTGACCCTCCGACAGTGCAGCTCTCCCTCAGTACTGACCCTCTGACAGTGCAACTTGCCCTCAGCACTGACCCTCTGACAGTGCGGCACACCCTCAGTACTGACCCTCCGACAGTGCGTCTCTCGCTCAGTACTGACCCTCCGACAGTGCGGCACTCCCTCAGTACTGACCCTCCGACAGTGCGGCTCTCCCTCACCACTGACCCTCCGGTTTGTGAGGCGCTCCCTCAGCACAGAACCTCCGACAGTGAGGCTCTCCCTCAGCACTGACCCACCGACAGTGCAGCTCTCCCTTGTTACTGACCCTCCGACATTGCGGCTCTCACTCAGTACTGTCCCTCTGACAGTGCGGCTCTCCCTCAGTACTGACCCTCCGACAGTGCAACTCGCCCTCAGTACTGACCCTCCGACAGTGCAGCTCTCCCTCAGTACTGACCATCCGACAGTGCGGCACTCCCTCATTACTGACCATCCGACAGTGCAGCTCTCCCTCATTACTGACCCTCCGACAGTGCAGCACTCCCTCAGTACTGACCCTCTGACAGTCCGGCGCTCCCTCAGTACTGTCCGTCCGACAGTGCGGCACTCCCTCAGTACTGACCCTCCGACAGTGCGGCACTCCCTCAGTACTGACCCTCCGACAGTGCGGCTCTCCCTTACCACTGACCCGCCGGTCTGTGAGGCGCTCCCTCAGTACTGACCCTCCAACAATGCAGCAATCCCTCAGTACTGAACCTCCGACAGTGCGGCACTCCCCCAGTACTGACCATCCGACAGTGCGGCTCTCCCTCAGTACTGACCCTCCGACAGCGCGGCACTCCCTCAGTACTGACCCTCCGACAGCGCGGCACTCCCTCAGTACTGACCCTCCGACAGTGCGGCACTCCCTCAGTACTGACCCTCTGACAGTGCAGCACTCCCTCAGTACTGACCCTCCGACAGTGCAGCATTCCCTCAGTACTGACCCTCCGACAGTGCGGCTCTCTCTCAGTACTGACCCACTGACAGTGTGAATCTCCCTCAGCACTGACCCTCCGACAGTGCAGCACTCCCCCAGTACTGACCATCTGACAGTGCGAATCTCCCTCAGCACTGACCCTCCGACAGTGCGGCTCTCCCTCAGCACTGAACCTCCGACAGTGCCGCTCTCCCTCAGCACTGACCCTCCGACAGTGCGGTTCTCCCTCAGCACTGACCCTCCGACAGTGCGGTGCTGCCTCAGTACTGAGCCTCTGACAGTGCGGCTCTCCCTCAGTACTGACCCTCTGACAGTGCGGCGCTCCCTCAGCACTGACCCTCCGACAGTGCAGCTGTCCCTCAGTACTGACCCTCCGACAGTGCGGCAATACCTCAGCACTGACCCTCCGACAGTGCGGCTCTCCCTCAGTACTGACCCTCCGACAGTGCAGCACTCCCTCAGTACTGACCTTCCGACAGTTCAGCTCTCCCTTATTACTGACCCTCTGACAGTGCGGCACTCCATCAGAAATGACCCGCCGACAGTGCAACTCGCCCTCAGCACCGACCCTCCGACAGTGCAGCTCTCCCTCATTACTGACCCTCCGACAATGCGGCTATCCCTCAGTGCTGACTCTCTGACAGTGCGGCACTCCCTCAGTACTGACCCTCCGACAGTGCGGCTCTCCCTCAGCACTGACCCACTGACAGTGCAGCTCTCCCTCAGCAATGACCCTCCGACAGTGCGGCTCTCCCTCAGTACTGACCCTCCGACAGTGCGGCTCTCCCTCAGCACTGACCCTCTGACAGTGCGGCACTCACTCAGCACTGACACTCTGACAGTGCGGCTCTCCCTTATTACTGACCCTCCGAAAGTGCGGCTCTCCCTCAGTACTGACCCTCCGACAGTGCGGCTCTCCCTCAGCACTGACCCACTGACAGTGCAGCTCTCCCTCAGTACTGACCCTCCGACAGTGCGGCTCTCCCTCAGCACTGACCCTCCGACAGTGTGGCTCTCCCTCAGTACTTACCCTCTGACAGTGCGGCTCTCCCTCAGCAATGACCCTCCGACAGTTCGGCTCTCCCTCAGTACTGACCCTCCGACAGTGCGGCTCTCCCTCAGCACTGACCCTCTGACAGTGCGGCACTCACTCAGCACTGACACTCTGACAGTGCGGCTCTCCCTCTGTACTGACCCTCTGACAGTGCGGCGCTCCCTCAGCACTGACCCTCCGACAGTGCGGCTCTGCCTCAGCAAAGACCATCCGACAGTGCGGCTCTCCCTCAGTACTGACCCTCCAACAGTGAGGCTCTCCCTCAGCACTTGACCCTCCGACAGTGCAGCTCTCCCTCAGCACTGACGCTCTGACAGTGCAGCACTCCCTCAGTACTGACCCTCCGACAGTGCGGCACTCCCTCAGTACTGACACTCCGACAGTGCGGCTCTCCCTCAGTACTGACCCTCGACAGTGCAGCTCTCCCTCAGCACTGACCCTCCGACAGTGCGGCTCTCCCTCAGCACTGAAACTCCGACAGTGCGGCATTCCCACAGTACTGACACTCCGACAATGCAGCTCTCCCTCAGTACTGACCTTCCGACAGTGAGGCGCTCCCTCAGCACTGACCCTCCGACAGTTCAGCTCTCCCTTATTACTGACCCTCTGACAGTGCGGCACTCCCTCAGAAATGACCCTCCGACAGTGCAACTCGCCCTCAGCACTGACTCTCTGACAGTGCGGCACTCCCTCAGAAATGACCCTCCGACAGTGCAACTCGCCCTCAGCACTGACCCTCCGACAGTGCAGCTCTCCCTCATTACTGACCCTCCGACAGTGCGGCTCTCCCTCAGTACTGACCCTCCGACAGTGCTGCTCTCCCTCAGTACTGACCCTCCGAAAGTGCGGCTCTCCCTCAGTACTGACCGTCTGACAGTGCGACTCTACCTCAGTACTGACCCTCCGACAGTGCAGCACTCCCTCAGTACTGACCCTCCGACAGTGCGGCACTCCCTCAGTACTGACCCTCCGACAGTGCGGCTCTCCCTCAGTACTGACCCTCGACAGTGCAGCTCTCCCTCAGCACTGACCCTCCGACAGTGCGGCTCTCCCTCAGCACTGAAACTCCGACAGTGCGGCATTCCCACAGTACTGACACTCCGACAATGCGGCTCTCCCTCAGTACTGACCCTCCGACAGTGCAACTCGCCCTCAGCACTGACCCTCCGACAGTGCCGCTCTCCCTCACTACTGACCATCCGACAGTGCGGCGCTCCCTCAGCACTGACCCTCCGACAGTGCGGCACTCCCTCAGTACTGACCCTCCGACAATGCGGCACTCCCTCAGTACTGACCCTCCGACAGCGCTGCACTCCCTCAGTACTGACCCTCCGACAGTGCGGCTCTCCCTCAGTACTGACCCTCCGACAGTGCGGCACTCCCTCAGCACTGACCCTCTGACAGTGCGAATCTCCTTCAGTACGGACCCTCCGACAGTGCGGCTCTCCCTCAGCACTGACCCTCCGACAGTGCGGCACTCCCTCAATACTGACCCTCCGACAGTGCAGCACTCCCTCAGTACTGACCCTCCGACAGTGCGGCTCTCACTCAGTACTGACCCTCCGACATTGCAGCACTCCCTCAGCACTGACCCTCCGACAGTGCAGCACTCCCTTATTACTGACCCTCTGACAGTGCGGCTCTCCCTCAGCACTGACCCTCTGACAGTGCGGCTCTCCCTCAGCACTGACCCTCTGACAGTGCGGCACTCCCTCTGAACTGACCCTCCGACAGTGCAGCACTCCCTCAATACTGACCCTCCGACAGTGCAGCACTCCCTCAGTACTGACCCTCCGACAGTGCGGCTCTCCCTCAGTACTGACCCTCCGACAGTGCAACTTGCCCTCAGTACTGACCCTCCGACAGTGCGGCACACCCTCAGTACTGAACCACCGACAGTGCGGCTCTCCCTCAGTACTGACTCTCCGAAAGTGCGGCACTCCCTCAGTACTGACCCTCCGACAGTGCGGCTCTCCCTCACCACTGACCCTCCGACTGTGAGGCGCTCCCTCAGCACAGACCCTCCGACAGTGCGGCACTCCCTCAGTACTGACCCACCGACAGTGCAGCTCTCCCTTGTTACTGACCCTCCGATAGTGTGGCTCTCCCTCAGCACTGACCCTCTGACAGTGCGGCGCTCCCTCAGTACTGACCCTCCGACAGTGCAACTCGCCCTCAGTACTGACCCTCTGACAGTGCGGCTCTCCCTCAGTATTGACCCTCCGACAGTGCGGCGCTCCCTCAGTACTGACCCTCCGACTGTGCAACTCGCCCTCAGTACTGACCCTCCGACAGTGCGGCACTCCCTCAGTACTGACCCTCCGACAGTGCAGCTCTCCCTCAGTACTGACCATCCGACAGTGCGGCTCTCGCTCATTACTGACCCTCAGACAGTGCAGCTCTCCCTCAGTACTGACCATCCGACAGTGCGGCACTCCCTCATTACTGACCCTCCGACAGTGCAGCTCTCCCTCAGTACTGACACTCCGACAGTGCAGCACTCCCTCAGTACTGACACTCTGACAGTCCGGCGCTCCCTCAGTACTGTCCGTCCGACAGTGCGGCACTCCCTCAGTACAGACCCTCCGACAATGCAGCACTCCCTCAGTACTGACCCTCCGACAGTGCGGCACTCCCTCAGTACTGACCCTCCGACAGTGCAGCACTCCCTCAGTACAGACCCTCCGACAGTGCGGCTCTCCCTCAGTACTGACCCTCTGACAGTGCGGCTCTCGCTCATTACTGACCCTCAGACAGTGCAGCTCTCCCTCAGTACTGACCATCCGACAGTGCGGCACTCCCTCATTACTGACCCTCCGACAGTGCAGCTCTCCCTCAGTACTGACACTCCGACAGTGCAGCACTCCCTCAGTACTGACACTCTGACAGTCCGGCGCTCCCTCAGTACTGTCCGTCCGACAGTGCGGCACTCCCTCAGTACCGACCCTCCGACAGTGCTGTACTCCCTCAGTACTGACCCTCCGACAGTGCGGCACTCCCTCAGTACAGACCCTCCGACAGTGCAGCACTCCCTCAGTACAGACCCTCCGACAGTGCGGCTCTCCCTCAGTACTGACCCTCTGACAGTGCGGCACTCCCTCAGTACTGACCCACCAACAGTGCAGCTCTCCCTTGTTACTGAC
The DNA here is from genome assembly GCF_017639515.1 of Carcharodon carcharias. Classification (NCBI taxonomy): domain Eukaryota; kingdom Metazoa; phylum Chordata; class Chondrichthyes; order Lamniformes; family Lamnidae; genus Carcharodon; species Carcharodon carcharias. Next base: position 8,046 of record NW_024470929.1, read on the forward strand.
CCTCTGACAGTGCGGCACTCCCTCAGTACTGACCCTCTGACAGTGCAGCACTCCCTCTGTACTGACCCTCCGACAGTGCGGCACTCCCTCAGTACTGACCCTCCGACAGTGCAGCACTCCCTCAGTACTGACCATCCGACAGTGCAGCACTCCCTCAGTACTGACCCTCCGACAGTGCGGCTCTCCCTCAGTACTGATCCTCCGACAGTGCGGCACTCCCTCAGTACTGACCCTCCGACAGTGCGGCTCTCCCTTACCACTGACCCGCCGGTCTGTGAGGCGCTCCCTCAGTACTGACACTCCGACAGTGCAGCACTCCCTCAGTACTGACCCTCTGACAGTCCGGCGCTCCCTCAGTACTGTCCGTCCGACAGTGCGGCACTCCCTCAGTACTGACCCTCCGACAATGCAGCACTCCCTCAGTACTGACCCTCCGACAGTGCGGCACTCCCTCAGTACTGACCCTCCGACAGTGCGGCTCTCCCTCAGTACTGACCCTCCGACAGTGCGGCACTCCCTCAGTACTGACCCTCCGACAGTGCGGCACTCCCTCAGTACTGACCCTCTGACAGTGCAGCTCTCCCTCAGTACTGACCCTCCGACAGTGCGGCACTCCCTCAGTATGGACCATCTAACAGTGCGGCACTCCCTCAGTACTGACCCTCCGACAGTGCAGCACTCCCTCAGTACTGACCCTCCGACAGTGCAGCACTCCCTCAGTACTGACCATCGACAGTGCGAGCTCTCCCTCAGCACTGACCCTCCGACAGTGCGGCTCTCCCTCAGCACTGAACCTCCGACAGTGCGGCACTCCCTCAGTACTGACCCTCCGACAGTGCGGCTCTCCCTCAGCACTGACCCTCCGACAGTGCGGCCTCCCTCAGTACTGACCTCTCGACAGTGCTGCACTCCCTCAGTACTGACCCTCTGACAGTGCGGCACTCCCTCAGTACTGACCCTCCGACAGTCGCGGCACTCCCTCAGTACTGACCCTCCGACAGTGCGGCACTCCCTCAGTACTGACCCTCCGACATTGTGCTCTCCCTCAGCACTGACCCTCCGACAGTGCGGCACTCCCTCAGTACTGACCCTCCGACAGTGCGGCTCTCCCTCAGTACTGACCCTTCGACAGTGCAGCACTCCCTCACTATTGACCCTCTGACACTGCAGCTCTCTCTCTGTACTGACCCTCCGACAGTGCAGCACTCCCTCAGTACTGACCCTCTGACAGTGCGGTCTCCCTCAGTACTGACCCTCCGACAGTGCAGCTCTCCCTCAGCACTGACCCTCTGACAGTGCGGCTCTCCCTCAGCACTGACCCTCCGACAGTGCGGCACTCCCTCAGTACTGACCCTCCGACAGTGCGGCGCTCCCTCAGTACTGACCCTCCGACTGTGCAACTCGCCTGCAGTACTGACCCTCCGACAGTGCGGCACTCCCTCAGTACTGACCCTCCGACAGTGCAGCTCTCCCTCAGTACTGACCATCCGACAGTGCGGCACTCCCTCATTACTGACCCTCCGACAGTGCGGCTCTCCCTCAGTATTGACCATCCGACAGTGCGGCACTCCCTCATTACTGACCCTCAGACAGTGCAGCACTCCCTCAGTACTGACCATCCGACAGTGCGGCACTCCCTCATTACTGACCCTCCGAGAGTGCAGCACTCCCTCAGTACTGACCCTCCGACAGTGCGGCTCTCCCTCAGTACTGACACTCCGACAGTGCAGCAGTCCCTCAGTACTGACCCTCTGACAGTCCGGCGCTCCCTCAGTACTGTCCGTCCGACAGTGCGGCACTCCCTCAGTACAGACCCTCCGACAATGCAGCACTCCCTCAGTACTGACCCTCCGACAGTGCGGCACTCCCTCAGTACTGACCCTCCGACAGTGCGGCACTCCCTCAGTACTGACCCACCGACAGTGCAGCTCTCCCTTGTTACTGACCCTCCGACAGTGTTGCTCTCCCTCAGTACTGTCCCTCTGACAGTGCGGCACTCCCTCAGAACTGACCCTCTGACAGTCCGGTGCTCCCTCAGTAATGTCCGTCCGACAGTGCGGCACACCCTCAGTACTGACCCTCCGACAATGCAGCACTCCCTCAGTACTGACCCTCCGACAGTGCGGCACTCCCTCAGTACTGACCCTCCGACAGTGCACAACTCCCTCAGTACTGACCCTCCGACAGTGCGGCTCTCACTCAGTACTGACCCTCCGACAGTGCAGCACACCCTCAGTACTGACCCTCCGACAGTGCAGCTCTCCCTTATTACTGACCCTCTGACAGTGCGGCACTCCCTCAGAACTGACCCTCCGACAGTGCAGCACTCCCTCAATACTGACCCTCCGACAGTGCAGCACTCCCTCAGTACTGACCCTCCGACAGTGCGGCTCTCCCTCAGTACTGACCCTACGACATTGCAACTTGCCCTCAGCACCGACCCTCTGACAGTGCTGCACTCCCTCAGCACTGACCCTCCGACAGTGCGGCACTCCCTCAGTACTGACCCTCCGACAGTGCGGCTCTCCCTCAGTACTGACCCTCCGACAGTGCGGCACTCCCTCAGTACTGACCCTCCGACAGTGCGGCTCTCCCTCACCACTAACCCTCCGACTGTGAGGCACTCCCTCAGCACAGAACCTCCGACAGTGCGGCTCTCCCTCAGCACTGACCCTCCGACAGTGCGGCACTCCCTCAGTACTGACCCACCGACAGTGCAGCTCTCCCTTGTTACTTTCCCTCCGACAGTGCGGCTCTCCCTCAGTACTGTCCCTCTGACAGTGCGGCTCTCCCTCAGAACTGACCCTCCGACAGTGCGGCACTCCCTCAGTACTGACCCTCCGACAGCGCGGCGCTCCCTCAGTACTGACCCTCCGACAGTGCTACTCGCCCTCAGTACTGACCCTCCGACAGTGCGGCACTCCCTCAGTACTGACCCTCCGACAGTGCAGCTCTCCCTCAGTACTGACCATCCGACAGTGCGGCACTCCCTCATTACTGACCCTCCGACAGTGCAGCTCTCCCTCAGTACTGACCATCCGACAGTGCGGCACTCCCTCATTACTGACCCTCCGACAGTGCAGCTCTCCCTCAGTACTGACCCTCCGACAGTGCAGCACTCCCTCAGTACTGACCCTCTGACAGTCCGGCGCTACCTCAGTACTGTCCGTCCGACAGTGCGGCACTCCCTCAGTACTGACCCTCCGAGAATGCAGCACTCCCTCAGTACTGACCCTCCGACAGTGCGGCACTCTCTCAGTACTGACCCACTGACAGTGCGAATCTCCCTCAGCACTGACCCTCCGACAGTGCAGCACTCCCTCAGCACTGACCCTCCGACAGTGCGGCTCTCCCTCAGCACTGACCCTCCGACAGTGCGGCGCTGCCTCAGTACTGAGCCTCTGACAGTGCAGCACTCCCTCAGTACTGACCCTCCGACAGTGCAGCACTCCCTCAGTACTGACCCTCTGACAGTGCGGCTCTCCCTCAGCACTGACCCTCTGACAGTGCGGCGCACCCTCAGTACTGACCCTCCGACAGTGCAGCTCTCCCTTATTACTGACCCTCTGACAGTGCGGCACTCCCTCAGTACTGACCCTCCGACAATGCGACTGTCCTTCAGTACTGACCCTCCGACAGTGCGGCACTCCCTCAGTACTGACCCTCCGACAGTGCGGCTCTCCCTCAGTACTGACCCTCCGACAGTGCGGCACTCCCTCAGTACTGACCCTCCGACAGTGCGGCACTCCCTCAGTACTGACCCTCTGACAGTGCGGCTCTCCCTCAGTACTGACCCTCCGACAGTGCGGCGCTCCCTCAGCACTGACCCTCCGACAGTGCGGCACTCCCTCAATACTGACCCTCCGACAGTGCAGCACTCCCTCAGTACTGACCCTCCGACAGTGCGGCTCTCACTCAGTACTGACCCTCCGACATTGCAGCACACCCTCAGTACTGACCCTCCGACAGTGCAGCTCTCCCTTATTACTGACCCTCTGACAGTGCGGCACTCCCTCTGAACTGACCCTCCGACAGTGCAGCACTCCCTCAATACTGACCCTCCGACAGTGCAGCACTCCCTCAGTACTGACCCTCCGACAGTGCGGCTCTCCCTCAGTACTGACCCTCCGACAGTGCAACTTGCCCTCAGTACTGACCCTCCGATAGTGCGGCTCTCACTCAGTACTGACCCTCCGACATTGCAGCACACCCTCAGTACTGACCCTCCGACAGTGCAGCTCTCCCTTATTACTGACCCTCTGACAGTGCAGCACTCCCTCTGAACTGATCCTCCGACAGTGCAGCACTCCCTGAATACTGACCCTCCAACAGTGCAGCACTCCCTCAGTACTGACCCTCCGACAGTGCGGCTCTCCCTCAGCACTGACCCTCTGACAGTGCTGCACTCCCTCAGCACTGACCCTCCGACAGTGCGGCACTCCCTCAGTACTGACACTCCGACAGTGCCGCTCTCCCTCACCACTGACCCTCCGACTGTGAGGCGCTCCCTCAGCACAGACCCTCCGACAGTGCGGCTCTCCCTCAGCACTGACCCTCCGACAGTGCGGCACTCCCTCAGTACTGACCCACCGACAGTGCAGCTCTCCCTTGTTACTGACCCTCCGACAGTGTGGCTCTCCCTCAGCACTGACCCTCTGACAGTGCGGCGCTCCCTCAGTACTGACCCTCCGACAGTGCAACTCGCCCTCAGTACTGACCCTCTGACAGTGCGGCTCTCCCTCAGAACTGACCCTCCGACAGTGCGGCACTCCCTCAGTACTGACCCTCCGACAGTGCGGCGCTCCCTCAGTACTGACCCTCCGACTGTGCAACTCGCCCTCAGTACTGACCCTCCGACAGTGCGGCACTCCCTCAGTACTGACCCTCCGACAGTGCGGCTCTCCCTTACCACTGACCCGCCGGTCTGTGCGGCGCTCCCTCAGTACTGACCCTCCGACAGTGCGGCTCTCCCTCAGTACTGACCATCCGACAGTGCGGCACTCCCTCATTACTGACCCTCCGACAGTGCGGCTCTCCCTCAGTACTGACCATCCGACAGTGCGGCACTCCCTCATTACTGACCCTCAGACAGTGCAGCTCTCCCTCAGTACTGACCATCCGACAGTGCGGCTCTCCCTCAGTACTGACCCTCCGACAGTGCAGCGCTCCCTCAGCACTGACCCTCCGACAGTGCGGCACTCCCTCATTACTGACCCTCCGACAGTGCAGCACTCCCTCAGTACTGACCCTCCGACAGTGCGGCTCTCCCTCAGTACTGACCCTCCGACAGTGCAGCACTCCCTCAGTACTGACCCTCTGACAGTCCGGCGCTCCCTCAGTACTGTCCGTCCGACAGTGCGGCACTCCCTCAGTACAGACCCTCCGACAATGCAGCACTCCCTCAGTACTGACCCTCCGACAGTGCGGCACTCCCTCAGTACTGACCCTCCGACAGTGCAGCACTCCCTCAGTACAGACCCTCCGACAGTGCGGCTCTCCCTCAGCAGTGACCCTCTGACAGTGCGGCACTCCCTCAGTACTGACCCACCGACAGTGCAGCTCTCCCTTGTTACTGACCCTCCGACAGTGTTGCTCTCCCTCAGTACTGACCCTCTGACAGTGCGGCACTCCCTCAGTACTGACCCTCTGACAGTCCGGCGCTCCCTCAGTAATGTCCGTCCGACAGTGCGGCACACCCTCAGTACTGACCCTCCGACAATGCAGCACTCCCTCAGTACTGACCCTCCGACAGTGCGGCACTCCCTCAGTACTGACCCTCCGACAGTGCAGCACTCCCTCAGTACTGACCCTCCGACAGTGCGGCTCTCCCTCAGTACTGACCCTCCGACAGTGCAGCACACCCTCAGTACTGACCCTCCGACAGTGCAGCTCTCCCTTATTACTGACCCTCTGACAGTGCGGCACTCCCTCAGAACTGACCCTCCGACAGTGCAGCACTCCCTCAACACTGACCCTCCGACAGTGCAGCACTCCCTCAGTACTGACCCTCCGACAGTGCGGCTCTCCCTCAGTACTGACCCTACGACATTGCAACTTGCCCTCAGCACCGACCCTCTGACAGTGCTGCACTCCCTCAGCACTGACCCTCCGACAGTGCGGCACTCCCTCAGTACTGACCCTCCGACAGTGCGGCTCTCCCTCAGTACTGACCCTCCGACAGTGCGGCACTCCCTCAGTACTGACCCTCCGACAGTGCGGCTCTCCCTCACCACTAACCCTCCGACTGTGAGGCACTCCCTCAGCACAGAACCTCCGACAGTGCGGCTCTCCCTCAGCACTGACCCTCCGACAGTGCGGCACTCCCTCAGTACTGACCCTCCGACAGTGCAGCTCTCCCTTATTACTGACCCTCTGACAGTGCGGCTCCCCCTCAGAACTGACCCTCCGACAGTGCAACTCACCCTCAGCACTGACCCTCCGACAGTGCGGCGCTCCCTCAGTACTGACCCTCTGACAGTGCGGCTCTCCCTCAGCACTGACCCTCCGACAGTGCGGCGCTCGCTCAGCACTGACCCTCCGACAGTGCGGCACACCCTCAGTACTGACCCTCCGACAGTGCGGCTCTTCCTCAGTACTGACCCTCCGACAGTGCGGCACTCACTCAGTACTGACCCTCCGACAGTGCGGCACTCCCTCAGTACTGACCCTCCGACAGTGCGGATCTCCCTCAGTACTGACCCTCCGACAGTGCGGCTCTCCCTCAGTACTGACCCTCCGACAGTGCGGCACTCCCTTAGCAGTGACCCTCCAACAGTGCAGCTCTCCCTCAGTACTGACCCTCTGACAGTGCAGCACTCCCTCAGTACTGACCCTCCCACTGTGCATCTCTCCCTCAGTACTGACCCTCTGATAGTGCGGCAATCCCTCAGCACTGACCCTCCGACAGTGCGGCTCTCCCTCATTACTGACCCTCCGTCAGTGCAGCTCTCCCTCAGTACTGACCCTCTGACAGTGCGGCTCTCCCTCAGCACTGACCCTCCCACAGTGCAGCTCTCCCTCAGTACTGACCCTCTGACAGTGCAGCACTCCCTCAGTACTGACCCTCCCACTGTGCATCTCTCCCTCAGTACTGACCCTCTGATAGTGCGGCAATCCCTCAGCACTGACCCTCCGACAGTGCGGCTCTCCCTCAGTACTGACCCTCCATCAGTGCAGCTCTCCCTCAGTACTGACCCTCTGACAGTGCGGCTCTCCCTCAGCACTGACCCTCCGACAGTGCGGCACTCCCTCAGTACTGACCCTCCGACAGTGCGGCTCTCCCTCAGTACTGACCCTCTGACAGTGCGGCTCTCCCTCAGTACTGACCCTCTGACAGTGCAGCACTCCCCCTCAGTACTGACCCTCCGTCAGTGCGACTGTCCCTCAGCACTGACCCTCCGACAGGGAGCTTTACTCTGTATCTAACCCCGTGCTGTACCTGGTGTTTCATGGGTTCGGACGTTTTCGGGGGTTTGAGTTGGAGCCTGCGCCGGTCTGGCTTAGTTTTGATGCCTTTGACCTTTTTTGTCCTCAGGACACTCGGTGCAGGGGAGGGTTGACTGCGCCCCCTCCCCCAGCAACCTCACGCTGAGCCTCTCGTCTCCGAACGGCTTCCCCTTGATCTCGGACCCCGAGCTCAGTGGCTGGCAGATCCCCCGCGAGCGGCTGGTGGGCGGCTGGAAGCAGATAGCCCAAGGGAGGTATGGCCTCCTTTACCAGGCGCAGCTCGCCTCCCAGGACACTGGTCAGCGGAGGACTGTGGTGCTGAAGGAACTGAACGGTATGTCTGTGAACCACCCCACCCCCACCCCCCCCACACCACCCCACCCGGTGCTGTCGGTGCCGCCTCTGATCCCATTCTTGTGTCACGGGCTCGAGAGGGGCTGAATGGCCTCCTCCTGTTCCCTGTGTAACAGGCTCGAGAGGGGCTGAATGGGCTCCTCCTGTTCCCTGTGTAACAAGTTCAAGAGGGGCTGAATGGCCTCCTCCTGTTCCCTGTGTAATAGGCTCGAGAGGGGCTGAATGGCCTCCTCCTGTTCCCTTTGTAACAGGCTCAAGAGGGGCTGAATGGGCTTCTCCTGTTCCCTGTGTAACAGGCTTGAGAGGGGCTGAATGGTCTCCACCTGTTCCTGTGTAACAGGCTCGAGAGGGGCTGAATGGTCTCCACCTGTTCCTGTGTAACAGGCTCGAGAGGGGCTGAATGGGCTCCTCCTGTTCCCTGTGTAAAAGGCTCAAGAGGGGCTGAATGGCCTCCTCCTGTTCCTGTGTAACAGGCTCGAGAGGGGCTGAATGGCCTCCTCCTCTTCCTGTGTAACAGGCTCGAGAGGGGCTGAATGGCCTCCTCCTGTTCCTGTGTAACAGGCTCGAGTGTGGCTGAAAGGCCAGGCTCGAGAGGGGCTGAATGGCCTCCTCCTGTCCCTGTGTAAGAGGGTGTGGATGGGCTGAATGGCCTCCTCCTGTTCCTGTGTAACAGGCTCGAGAGGGGCTGAATGGCCTCCTCCAGTTCCTGTGTAACAGGCTCGAGAGGGGTTGAATGGCCTCCTCCAGTTCCTGTGTAACATGCTGTGGATGGGCTGAATTGATCTCTGATATTTCTGACCTCTCGCTCCCCCTGGTTGCAGAAGCTGCTGATCCCTCCTGGGCGAAGGTGTTTCTGGCCAGGGTTAAGTTCCACGTCTTCCTGGGGCATCACCCTAACCTGGTGGAGTTGGTGGGTTGCTGCACTGACCACTTGCCTTTCTACCTTGTGCTGGGCAACATGAATCGTGGGAACCTGCTCCGCTTCCTCTGGACGTGTCGCAAGGTACAGTGGGTCCCCTCCGATCTCGCTCGCGGGTTTGTGGCTGAGTGAGGGTCTGCTCGGGATCGGTTGGGGGGGTGGTGGGTGTACAACCTCACGGGTGCAGCTCTGCCCACGTTACGGGGGACTTAATTACGAGAGAGCCGGTCACAAGAGACGGAGATAGGATCGGGGTGGTAATGGGAGACGGAGTTACGATCGGGGTGATTACGGAAGACGGAGTTACGATCGGGGTGATTACGGGAGACTGAGTTACGATAGGTGTGATTACGGGAGACAGAGTTACGATAGGTGTGATTACGGGAGACAGAGTTACGATCGGGGTGATTACGGGAGACAGAGTTACGATCGGGGTGATTACGGGAGACAGAGTTACGATAGGTGTGATTACGGGAGATGGAGTTACGATAGGTGTGATTATGGGAGACGGAGTTACGATAGGGATGATTACGGGAGACGGAGTTACGATAGGGATGATTACGGGAGACAGAGTTACGATAGGGGTGATTCTGGGAGACGGAGTTATGATCGGGGTGATTCTGGGAGACGGAGTTACGATAGGGGTGATTATGGGAGACGGTGTTACAATCAGGGTGATTACGGAAGACGGAGTTACGATCGACGTGATTACGGGAAACGGAGTTACGATTGGGGTGCTTACGGGAGATGGAGTTACGATCGGGGTGATTATGGGAGACTGAGTTACAATAGGTGTGATTACGGGAGACAGAGTTACGATAGGTGTGATTACGGGAGACTGAGTTACGATAGGTGTGATTATGGGAGACTGAGTTACGATAGGTGTGATTACAGGAGACAGAGTTACGATAGGTGTGATTACGGGAGACGGAGTTACAATAGGTGTGATTACGGGAGACAGAGTTACGATAGGTGTGATTATGGGAGACGGAGTTATAATAGGTGTGATTACGGGATTCAAAGTTATGATAGGGGTGATTACGGGAGACGGAGTTACGATAGGTGTGATAATGGGAGACGGAGTTACGATAGGTGTGATTACAGGAGACGGAGTTACGATAGGTGTGATTATGGGAGACTGAGTTACGATAGGTGTGATTATGGGAGACTGAGTTACGATAGGCGTGATTATGGGAGACGGAGTTACAATCGGTGTGATTACGGGAGACGGAGTTACGATAGGTGTGATTATGGGAGACGGAGTTACGATAGGTGTGATTATGGGAGACAGAGTTACGATCGGAGTGATTATGGGAGACAGAGTTAAAATCGGTGTGATTACAGGAACGGAGTTATGATAGGTGTGATTACGGGAGATGGTGTTACGATAGGTGTGATTATGGGAGATGGAGTTACGATAGGGGTGATTACGGGAGACGGAGTTATGATCGGGGTGATTCTGGGAGACGGAGTTACGATAGGGGTGATTACAGGAGACAGAGTTACGATCGGGGTGATTCTGGGAGACGGAGTTACGATGGGGTGATTACAGGAGACGGAGTTACGATCGGGGTGATTCTGGGAGACGGAGTTACGATAGGGGTGATTATGGGAGACGGTGTTACGATCAGGGTGATTACGGAAGACGGAGTTATGATAGGTGTGATTACAGGAGACGGAGTTATGATAGGTGTGATTACAGGAGGCGGAGTTACGATTGGGGTGATTACGGGAGATGGAGTTACAATAGGGGTGATTACAGGAGATGGAGTTACGATCGGGGTGATTACGGGAGACGGAGTTACGATAGGTGTGATTACGGGAGACTGAGTTACGATAGGTGTGATTACGGGAGACGGAGTTACGATAGGTGTGATTATGGGAGACTGAGTTACGATAGGTGTGATTACGGGAGACGGAGTTACAATAGGTGTGATTACAGGAGACAGAGTTACGATAGGTGTGATTACGGGAGACGGAGTTATGTTAGGGGTGATTACGGGAGACTGAGTTATGATAGGTGTGTTCACAAGAGACTGAGTTACGATAGCTATGATCATGGGAAACGGAGTTATGTAAGGTGTGATGATGAGACAGAGTTACGATAGGTGTGATTACGGGAGACGGAGTTATGATAGGTGTGATTACGGGAGACGGAGTTATGATAGGTGTGATTACGGGAGACGGCGTTACGATAGGTGTGATTACGGGAGATGGAGTTACGATAGGTATGATTATGGGAGATGGAGTTACGATAGGTGTGATTACAGGAGACTGAGTTACGATAGGTGTGATTACGGGAGACGGAGTTACGATAGGTGTGATTATGGGAGACGGAGTTACGATAGGTGTGATTACGGGAGACGGAGTTACGATAGGCGTGATTATGGGAGACAGAGTTACGATAGGCGTGATTATGGGAGACGGAGTTACGATAGGTGTGATTATGGGAGACGGAGTTACGATAGGTGTGATTATGGGAGACGGAATTACGATAGGTGTGATTATGGGAGACAGAGTTACGATAGGTGTGATTATGGGAGAGTTACGATCGGTGTGATTATGGGAGACAGAGTTACGATCGGTGTGATTACAGGAGACGGAGTTATGATAGGTGTGATTACGGGAGACGGAGTTACGATAGGTGTGATTACGGGAGACTGAGTTAAGATAGGTGTGATTATGGGAGACGGAGTTACAATGGGTGTGATTATGGAAGACTGAGTTATGATAGGTGTGATTACAGGAGACAGAGTTACGATAGGTGTGATTACAGGAGACGGAGTTATGATAGATATGATTACGGGAGACGGATTTACGATCAGTGTGATTATGGGAGACGGGGTTACGATCAGGGAGATTACGGGAGACGGAGTTATGATAGGGGTGATTACAGGAGACGGAGTTACGATCGGGGTGATTACGGGAGACAGAGTTACGATAGGTGTGATTACGGGAGACAGAGTTACGATAGGTGTGATTATGGGAGACGGAGTTACGATAGGTGTGATAATGGGAGACTGAGTTACGATAGGGGGGATTACAGGAGACGGAGTTACGATAGGGGTGATTATGGGAGACTGAGTTATGATAGGTGTGATTATGGGAGATTGAGTTATGATAGGTGTGATTACGGGAGACAGAGTTACGATAGGTGTGATTATGGGAGACTGAGTTATGATAGGTGTGATTACGGGAGACGGAGTTATGATAGGTGTGATTACGGGAAACTGAGT